>NC_057808.1:211311137-211601207 GCF_018294505.1 Triticum aestivum
GCGTTGGCCTGCCCTGGCCGCGCTGTGCGTGCACGCCGCCGCCGCCGCTCGGGCGCTAGGGAAACCCTAGCGACCCCCTGAGCAGGCCGGCCCAGCGGGCTGCCGTGGACCGGGCCGTTTTCTCTACTCCATAAAAAAACAAAGAGAGAGAGGGAAGACCTATGCTGTCTCAACGGGCCGACGACCCATTTTCGGCCTGCACCGAACTGGACTGAGCCGGTGAGCTCGCGCGCCTGGTCCTTTGCATTTTAGCCCCTGCAGTTTCTGTTTTTTTACGCGCATTATATTCCTGCTGTAATATTTCGCGTAAAAGCCCCTGGAACTGTCTGTTTTCGCTGAAAATGCGTATTTTGGCTTTAAAATGTCTCGGGAATTCAATTTTTGGGCTATTTTTCACGTACAAAATGCGCTTAACATGCTATATCTTGTAAACATGTTTTTATTGTATGATTTTACTATTGTAGATTAATTGTTTTGCACTCTTAATCATTAAGTAAGTCATACAAGAACGTGTTTTAAATAATGGAACATCATTTTTATTGAATAAGTTTATCAACATCGCATTTGTGCAAAAGATTACCTGCTGTAATCTCATGATTTTTGCATAAATTGCAGATGGCCGAAATTGTCAACAAGGAGTTTGCTGAGTTAGCCCAGACGGGGATGAACTACCTATCATGGGCCTCGAACTGTGAGATCTTTCTCCAGGGCAAAACCCTCCTGAGGGCGATCGGTAAGGGGACCCAGCTGGCCCCCACTGATCCCAAGTTCGACACTGAGAATGCGCAGGCTTTGCATTTTCTCCGTCATCACCTGTCACCTACTCTGAAAGACGAGTATATGGCTGAGCGGAGTGCTTCTGGCCTTTGGACCGCTCTTAAGCAGCGGTTTGAGCGGCTGAAGTACACTGTTAAGCCACGTGCAGAGGCAGAGTGGATCCGCCTAAGGTTTGCGGACTTCAAGACGGTTGGGGAGTACAATTCGGCTCTGCACCGGATTTGTACGACTCTTCAGATGTGTGGTACTGAGATTACCGACACTCAGAAGATTGAGAAAACCCTATCCACTTTCCACGCTGACGCGGTCCTGTCCGCACGGAACTACCGCCAGGGCAACTACGCGAGGTATTCATAGTTGATTGACGTCCTCCAGGTGGCAGAGGCGCAGGACGAGGTTCTGAAAAAGAACTTTGTCGCGCAACCACTTGGGGGGAGTTCTCGCCAGGAGGTGAATGCTCTCAAAGTCCGCAAGCCTCAACAGAAGAAGAGGGGCCGCAAGGGCAAGAAGAAGGGCCCTCACCCCCCCGCCCTGGCTAAGCAGCAAAAGCCGGGCAAGGGGGGGCAGAGGCCTCAGGACTGCTTCCGGTGTGGCTCGATGGAGCATTTCTCCCGCCAGTGTTGCGCGCCACAGGAGGTCGTTGCTGCATACAAGGCTCGCAAGGTGCGTGAGACGCACCTCGCCTTGGTTCAGGAGGGAGAACCACCGTGCCCATGGAGGCACCCATGATGATCTCTACGCCCCCTGCTACGCCCATCACGGCGACCCCCGTGGTGCCCATCGCGGCGGCTTTGGCGGTCTCTAGTGATGCCAACGTTGCCATGGAGGTTGACCACGTGGTCGCCTCGGCGGTGCCGTAACTAGATGTTGATGCTGCCTCCAAGATGATTTCTAAGGAGGATCAGCTCACTAGTATGGAGATTGCGGCTGAGGTCAATGGCTTCTTCACCGAGTCTACTTAGCATACCTCTTTGGTTATCATGATTCCATGATTTGATACAATAAATTCGAATAAATTCGATATGGTTGTAAGCTCTATGAGAGCATAAACTTATTCTTTACTTTGGCGATTGGATGACATTTATTCATTTATTCCATTATTTATACATGATAGTATGTTATGTTCTGGAATGTGTGCATTTATTATTAATGTAGCGTCTTCCTCATTACATTAATTGTATGTCATATTTTAGAACGCGTGTGGCGCCCGAATGGAGGAAACGTGCCTTGCCGATAGCGCAACTACACATACCATTTTACGAGAAACTAAGTACTTTGAGTCTATTAAAAAATCTCCGGGAAGTATTATGACAATCGCCGGCTGCGGTTCGCACATAGTTGGCTCCGGACAAGCCACTATTATACTTCCTATGGGAACAACTTTGATCATTAATGATGCGTTGTTGTACCCGGAGTCGACTCGTACTCTTTTCAGCTTTAGAGACATCCGCGCCAATGGTTTTCATGCTGAGACCGATGATGAGAACAGCAAGGAGTGCCTACTTATCACAAAGCGGGATGCAAATGTTAAACATGTTATCGAAAGGCTTCCTTCGTTCGACACAGGGCTATACTACACTAAAATAGTAGCACCGCCCGTGTACACTACCCTCAAGACCGTTTTTAGAAGCTCTGAACTCTTCTTCCTCTGGCACGATAGGTTAGGCCACCCCGGACTTAGGATGATGAGAAATATAATAAACAACTCGCATGGTCATAATGTTAACGTGAAGAACTTCCCGAATCCCGATGATTTCGTGTGCTCCGCATGCGCTAAGGGGAAGTTGGTCATTAGGCCATCGCCCCTCAAGGTGAGGGATGAAATCCCCGCGTTCTTCGAGCGTATCCAAGGGGACATATGCGGTCCAATTCAGCCCCTCACGGGGCCGTTTCGGTACTTCATGGTGCGCATTGATGCTTCCTCTAAATGGTCCAATGTTTGCCTGCTGTCAACACGGGACCATGCCTTTGCAAAGCTGATCTCTCAGATCATACAAATGAGGAATAATTTCCCTGATTATCGTATAAAGTCTATTCAAATGGACAACACCGGAGAATTTACTTCAAAGGCGTTCGATGATTATTGCGTGGCAATGGGAATCAAAGTTGAGCACTCAGTACCGCATGTTCATACACAAAATGGACTTGCCGAGGCATTGATTAAAAGAATTAAATTCATTGCCCGACCGCTCCTTCAGGGTTGTAGTTTACCAACTACATGTTGGGGCCACGCAGTGTTACACGCGGCCAATCTCATCAACTTTCGACCGTCGGCCTACAACATCCACTCTCCTGTTCAGCTTGCGCAAGGGTCGGCACCGAAAATTTCCCACCTTCGTAGGTTCGGTTGCCATGTATATGTACCTATACCACCACCTCAGCGATCAGCGATGGGCCCGCTCCGTAAGTCGGGGATATACGTTGGTTATGAGACTGTGTCCATAATCAGGTATGTGGACCCCATGACAAGTGACTGTCACACGGCTCGTTTTGCTGATTGCATTTTTTACGAGGATTTTTTCCCGACTTTAGGGGGAGAGAATCAACCCCTTGATGCTAAAAGTCGAGAAATCATGTGGCAAGCCACGGGAATCCACGCTCATGACCCGTGCACTGCTGAGACTGAGAGAGAAGTCCAAGAGATAATAGATTTGCAGTCATTAGCAAATCAACTGCCTGACCACTTTAGTGACTTAAAGACTGTGACAAAATTGCATGTGCACGCACGCAATGCACCGGAAAGGGTTGAAATACCGAAGAAAAATGATGGTGGACCCGCTCCCGTCCAAAGGCCTAAAAGGACGAGAGATCCGGCTTCTCAAATCCCAAGTACTCGGGGACACCCGACGAAAAAGGATAAGAGAGATTTATTACAGCCTGTCGCCAAAGTACCCCAAAGTGAAACGGGGAGCCAGTCGAGACCTGGCACAAGTACAGAAAATTCAGTGCACGAAATTCTGGACTTAAACTTTCCCATAGGGGAAACACCCAGCGGAGATGTGTGTGCACACGTCGGCGCGGGAAATCTAAAGGACCTTGCTCCCATAATGGGAAATTTGGTAGAGCAAGTGTTAGCGCCGATGCGCTCCATGATGAAATGGCCATAAATTATATTTATACGGGGGAGTCCCTGAACCGAGCAACGGTTATTGTCGACATTAACTTTGCTACAAAAATTGCCTCAATCATAAATCTTGACCCTGAGCCTAACACGCTCGCTGATTGCAAGAAAAGGTCGGATTGGAAAGATTGGCAGCAGGCAATTACTGCCGAATTATTATCTCTCAACAAAAGGAAGGTGTTCGGACCGGTTTATCGAACTCCTCCCCACATTCGGCCTGTTGGCCATAGGTGGGTTTTTGTTCGAAAGAGAGATGAAAATAATAAGGTAGTACGGTACAAAGCAAGGCTCGTCGCTCAAGGGTTCACTCAACGACCAGGTGTCGATTTTGAGGAGACTTATTCCCCGGTCATGGATGGAGTTACCTTTAGATACTTGATCTCGATGGTAGTAAACATGGGCTTGAAAATGAAACTAATGGATGTTGTCACTGCTTACCTGTATGGTAACTTGGATTCGAACATATACATGAAGGTTCCTGAAGGTATCCCTGTTCCGAACCATGATAGAGCAAACAGGAGTCTATATAGTGTTCAGCTTCAAAAGGCACTATACGGACTCAGACAGTCTGGTAGAATGTGGTATAATCGCCTAAGCGATTTCCTTCATCAGAAGGGCTACACGAGAAAGATTGCCCATGTGTTTTTATACGGCGATTCCAAGATGGATTCTGTATAATCTCGGTGTACGTGGATGATTTAAACATAATTGGTACGCCTAAGGATATTGAGGAAGCGAGTTCCTACCTGATGTCGGAATTCGAGATGAAGGATTTGGGTAAAACCAAGTTCTGTCTAGGTCTGCAACTTGAACATTCCCCTGATGGGATTCTAGTGCACCAGTCGGCCTACACCCAGAAGGTGTTGGAGAGATTTGGATTTGATAAGGCATATCCTTCTAAGACCCCGATGGTCGGAAGATCTTTACAGCCAGACAAGGACCCGTTCAGGCCAAAGGAAGAGGGGGAGGAAACTCTGGGACCAGAGGTTCCTTACCTGAGTGTAGTTGGAGCACTCATGTACCTCGCAAATTGTACACGGCCAGACATTGCGTTCGCCGTCAGTTTTCTTGCTCGGTACAGTTCTAAACCTACCAAGAGGCATTGGAAAGGTGTCAAGGACGTCTTCCGTTACCTGCAAGGGACCAAAGATCTTGGCCTGTTTTATAAAAGAAATCAAGACCTATCTATTATAGGCTATGCCGATGCTGGGTACCTATCTGATGAGGACATGACTACCTTGGATACGACCAAAAATATTGCATACATGCATATTTATCAGGTGATTTCTAGTGCAAACTATTCAATAATCTATTTATGTTATCCAGAACAAAAATACTTCACACACTTTTGTGTTTTGTCTAATTGCAGGTGTATGGGACATTTGTACAATCCACATATGAAGATATGGGAAAAGGAGAAGTTTAGGTTCTGTTCAAAAAGACCTCTCACGTCACTTTTGGGCCAAGAGAAGATAGAGTCCAAGTCTTTCACGTTCTGGATTCAAATTCGGACTGCACAGACATACCTGACTCAAAACGCCAACAACTTTTTCATACGGACTCCGAATTGGGTGATTCTTTTTTTGTTGGAAAGTAGATTTCGTCCTCTTTCCAACCCAATTGGATTCACCTTTAAATTCGTCCGGAGCGTAGAGATATGGACGAAACAATCTGACGCTTCAGCAGAATCCGAGTCAAACAACAAGTCCAAAGGTGTTGCATCACATCCACTTGGGCCCATGAGCCTTGTACGACCTAGGTTTGGTTTTAGGCTGCCTTGGGACGTCCTCCCACCTCCTTGGCCGCCACCCCTTGCTCCTATATAAGTAGATCCATCTAGTAGCTTTTTTCTTGGAATTTGTTTAGTTAAAAGTTAGCCATTGCAACTTCGTGTACTTCGTTTGTGTCCAACGACCAGACCAAGACCGCTTCCGGATCCCCACCTTTATCAATACTTCATCTATATTCGCAATATTCAGATTGCTTTATCATATTCTTACTTGTTCTTCGATTGCTTGCAGGAATAGACCTTCGTGGTCAGGTTGATCGTGCTCCAGCGTGGTCAATAACCTCTCGGAGTTGGTTTAGCGATTGCTAAGGCGCGACGTCCTCGCACGTTTGTAGTCGGATCGTCAAAGTCGACTTCCTCCAAAACGATAGCCACCATCTCATCGAAAGACGGGGCACCCTCGCCTCTATCAAGTGGTATCAGTTTTCAGGTTGCTCGGTGAGAATTTCCAGTTTCCCCTATATTAGATTTATTTTCTTACCTATTGTCTAAGAAAAAGCCACAAAAAAGTTAGATCTATTCATCCTTTTGTCCAAGCCAGTCTGAGTCTTTGCAATTTTCTTTTCATTGTTTGCATTACTGAATTTTCGGATGCATCGTCGTGTCGAGTTGCTGGTCTTAGTGTCTAGTTCATTTAGAGTTTCGCGTTCTGTTCACATTAGTCACGTCGCAGCTGCATCGTTATCCCTTCCGCTGTCCACCACACCATCCATCAATTTCCACCACGTGCTACCCATAGTTCATTGTCACAATCATAGTTGAGGTCCTTCACATCTTCGCTTGATCCAATCTGCATCTTATCTAGTTTGTCTTTGAAAGAGGGAGAGAGAAAAAAAAGATAGAGAAAAAAAAGAGAAAGAAAATGAAAAAAAGTGTGAGGAAAAAAATAAGAGAGAAGAAAAAAAAACAAAATTCGGATCTATCTAGACTCAATCTCGTAGTTGAATTCGGATTGGAATCTGTTTTGTGCACTGTTCAGTAAAACAGGCATAACTTCCTCATACGAAGTCTGTTTTGGCTCCGCGAGTACTCAAATGAAAGCTAGCGACGAGCCGCATCTAAATAGTTGCAGAGGCTAGTTCAATATTTGACACCTCAAAATCGTCTTCTAAATAGGTCTTTTTGCCCTCCGAAGTTCGCGGACACAGCTTATTCCAGTTTTTCAGGCCAGTTTTAGAATTTTTGACTCCTCATATCAATTCGGAATTGAGTGATTCTTTTTGCATTGGAAAGCTTGAGTTAGTAGCATTCTTTGAAAAAAGTTATCAGAAAATTGGCTCAAACTTTTCAAGAGGAAAGTTGGAGAGAGAGTTGTTGTATATCCTGCTTGGCAGTTGTTTTTCATCATTATCTTTACTGCCGTTGTGATCTTAGTGTCGAGTTGCTGGTCTTAGTGTCTAGTTCATTTAGAGTTTCGCGTTCTGTTCACATTAGTCACGTCGCAGCTGCATCGTTATCCCTTCCGCTGTCCACCACACCATCCATCAATTTCCACCACGTGCTACCCATAGTTCATTGTCACAATCATAGTTGAGGTCCTTCACATCTTCGCTTGATCCAATCTGCATCTTATCTAGTTTGTCTTTGAAAGAGGGAGAGAGAAAAAAAGACAGAGAAAAAAAAGAGAAAAAAAAGTCAGAGAAAAAAGAGAGAAAGAAAATGAAAAAAAGTGTGAGGAAAAAAATAAGAGAGAAGAAAAAAAAACAAAATTCGGATCTATCTAGACTCAATCTCGTAGTTGAATTCGGATTGGAATCTGTTTTGTGCACTGTTCAGTAAAACAGGCATAACTTCCTCATACGAAGTCCGTTTTGGCTCCGCGAGTACTCAAATGAAAGCTAGCGACGAGCCGCATCTAAATAGTTGCAGAGGCTAGTTCAATATTTGACACCTCAAAATCGTCTTCTAAATAGGTCTTTTTGCCCTCCGAAGTTCGCGGACACAGCTTATTCCAGTTTTTCAGGCCAGTTTTAGAATTTTTGACTCCTCATATCAATTCGGAATTGAGTGATTCTTTTTGCATTGAAAAGCTTGAGTTAGTAGCATTCTTTGAAAAAATTTATCAGAAAATTGGCTCAAACTTTTCAAGAGGAAAGTTGGAGAGAGAGTTGTTGTATATCCTGCTTGGCAGTTGTTTTTCATCATTATCTTTACTGCCGTTGTGATCTTCATTTATATCTTGCTGTCCCGAGCTACTTAGTATCCTTCATTGATGCTAGTTGTGGTACGCCGTGACCTCATTAGTGTTCTAGGCTCGCGTCTCTAGTCCGGTCTAGCCTAGGACCAGCACAGTACCGTCGTTGAGCGTTTATTCAACATTGCATCTTTGAATTGATTATTGCTAATCTTTTGCTACCATATATAGCCAACCCAGCTCCACATATTTCTACACCGTGTATACGTACGTTCCCCTGGCAATCGCTTTATACAATCTTCGGAGTTATTTGACACCGCCGGTTGCCTGTCATCACCTGCCGCATGGTAAGAACTTGTAAGATATTGATATTTTGCTTTACTATGAGCACTTTACAACCACATCCTAGTAGTTCATAGGAACATTATTCTCGAATTTTGTTTCTTGTTTCTACTAATCATGACAGGTTCCGGAGATAGAAGTTCTTGGACGACGGACACATCATCACCATCACGAGAGTTGGGACAACACACACAAGCACATGGTCAGGTTATCTCTTTACCGTCATTTGAGGGTAGATTTAATCCTGCTATTTAACTAGCTTGGGAGCTTGAAGTAGAACAAGTTTTTAGTCACCATGACTTTTCTGAACTTGAGCGAGTACGAGGTTCCACTAGAGCATTTACTGGTTTTGCTTCTGTTTGGTGGAGTGTGCATTGTAAGAAAAACATTGATAACCAACCCACAACTTGGAAAGATTTGAAAGATGTAATGAGACCACAATTTCCCCCTCCTTACTATCGCCGTGAATTGCTTCGCAAATTTGAACAAGGCAACAACACTGTTCATGCTTACTACCAAGAGTTCAAATCTTATATGCATCATTGTGACATAGAAGAATCTGAGGATGATACAATGAATAGATTTTTTTGGTGCTTTGAACCATGATATTCAGACACGATTTCAGTATATTCCTCGTTGCATTACTGGTATGTATGTTCGTGCTTTGTACCTTTGAGAGACAGTTACAGGAGGATGCATTGGGTGACTACAACAACTACTATTCTAGTTCATGCTCACCACCACCACTTGGTTCCTCCACCGTTGCACCTACTAGAGCAGCCACACCTCATATTGTGAGCGCGACATCATCTCAAGAGTATGGTACATTGCCATCATCCGTACCTACATCAGCTACATCTTTGCAACAAGGTAACTGTAAAGGTATTGATGATATAACTTCACATGAGAATGATGCATGCCTAGTTAACTTGAATACATCATGTGTTGAGTTACCCGTTGATTTGAGCGCATCACCTATTTTAGAGAATCATGTTACTGTCATGAATGCGTCATGTGATCAAACAACCGAAATACCAACAATTTTGAGTGCACCCAATGAATTAACTATTGATGCAAAAGAACCAATGTTTAATCATTTTGATATGACCTCTAATCTTGGTGATGATTATGTGTCAAATGACTTATTGCATGTTTGCTTATTTAAGCATGTGGTAGCATGTAAATTTGATGCAAGTAAGTTTTATTCACCAATGTTGGGATGGTTTAATGATGAATATTGTCAATCTTTTGATATGAATAAGAGCTTCACTTATATGTGTAAACTGAGTTGCAATACTTTCATGCCTTCTACTTCTTGTGATAATATTTTGGCTTTATATTTTATTAACTATGAAAGTTACTCATGTATACATGTGTCATATGTGCAAAATCCACGGGAAGTAAAAATGGATGACATATACATATACAACATGTACACCTTGTCTCTTTTGTTAGCCACATTTCAGATTAAGCAACGCCGATGACGGCTTTATTTTCAAGAAGGGGAGGATGATGAGGACATGACTACCTTGGATACGACCAAAAATATTGCATACATGCATATTTATCAGGTGATTTCTAGTGCAAACTATTCAATAATCTATTTATGTTATCCAGAACAAAAATACTTCACACACTTTTGTGTTTTGTCTAATTGCAGGTGTATGGGACATTTGTACAATCCACATATGAAGATAGGGGAAAAGGAGAAGTTTAGGTTCTGTTCAAAAAGACCTCTCACGTCACTTTTGGGCCAAGAGAAGATAGAGTCCAAGTCTTTCACGTTCTGGATTCAGATTCGGACTGCACAGACATACCTGACTCAAAACGCCAACAACTTTTTCATACGGACTCCGAATTGGGTGATTCTTTTTTGTTGGAAAGTAGATTTCGTCCTCTTTCCAACCCAATTGGATTCACCTTTAAATTCATCCGGAGCGTTGAGATATGGACGAAACAATCTGACGCTACAGCAGAATCCGAGTCAAACAACAAGTCCGAAGGTGTTGCATCACATCCACTTGGGCCCATGAGCCTTGTACGACCTAGGGTTGGTTTTAGGCTGCCTTGGGACGTCCTCCCACCTCCTTGGCCGCCACCCCTTGCTCCTATATAAGTAGATCCATCTAGTAGCTTTTTTCTTGGGATTTGTTTAGTTAAAAGTTAGCCATTGCAACTTCGTGTACTTCGTTTGTGTCCAACGACCAGACCAAGACCGCTTCCGGATCCCCACCTTTATCAATACTTCATCTATATTCGCAATATTCAGATTGCTTTATCATATTCTTGCTTGTTCTTCGATTGCTTGCAGGAATAGACCTTCGTGGTCAGGTTTAGCGATTGCTAAGGCGCGACGTCCTCGCACGTTCGTAGTCGGATCGTCAAAGTCGACTTCCTCCAAAATGATAGCCACCATCTCATCGAAAGGCGGGACACCTTTGCTTCTATCACTATCGGACCCGCATGATTGCAAATCGCAGACTGGATATGTTTTTCTTTGTGGTGGAACTGCGTTTTCCTGGAAATCGTCCAAGCAAACACTTGTGTCGACTTCCACGAACCACTCGGAAATCATGGCACTATTCGAAGCGTCAAAGGAGTGTGTATCGCTTCGGCGGGTGATCGGCCATATTCAGCAGACACGTGGGCTGAACACCGTATAAACCCCTACCATTATCTATGAAGATAATGCTGCTTGTGTTGCACAAGTTCAGATGGGTTATGTGAAGAGTAACCTCACAAAGCATATTAGTCTCAAGTTCTTCTATGCACATGAGCTGCAACAGTTGAACGAGGTGAGAGTTTTGCATACTAAGTCCTGTGACAATCTTGCCGATATGTTCACTAAATCATTACCGGCATCAACCTTAGAGAGGTGTGTGTGTGGAATCGGTATGATGAGACTTATAGAGATGCAAGGTTCAGGAGGAGAAACTTCACAAATTCGTCGTTAAAATCTCGATCCTGATGATCGAGTACTCAACTTGATGGTTGAGTGGATTGTACTCTTTTTCCCTTGAGTGAGTTTTCCTGATGTTTCTCACACGAGGTTTTTGACGAGGCAATTCGTGCAATACAACAATGTATACTGTGTGCTCTTTCTCCATATTTTTTTCCACTGGGTTTTTCGGAGTTTTGAGGCATGGATATACGGATAATTACCCAAGGGGGAGTGTTGGGAAACCGGCCCACCACGAGGGTGGCGGCGGCTAGCGCATGAAGCGCTTGGGATAGCCCCTCCCGGTTCCACACTTTACGTTAAATGGGTACTTATCTCTTGACCCTGTACCCCTATATAAAGAGACGAGGAGCAATCATTGTAACCCCTGATCATTCATTAATAAAGCTAGTCTCCTCCATACTTCTCTGTGTCATTTACTTTCGCGTGTTCGACTACTTCAACTACGACGCTCGCTCTCGCTCCGCAAACTCAGACCGGACTCGCCGGCGGAGTTGCGGAACAAAATCGTCCCCTCCACTCCTCCGACTCCACGTGCACCCTACCCTGCCGTTCCCCCCAACCCAAACCGGTCCATCACTTCCAACTCGGCCGCCACATGTCTGTGACACGAGCCAGCCATTAAAAATCCCCTTCCCACCTTTCTCCCCTCCTCTCACCCTCCTCTTTGGCTCTTTCTCACCAGCTCCACCGCCGCCTCCTTCTCCCACTACTCCGCCTCCGATCTCCGGACCCTCCGGCGACCGGGCCCCACCACCCGGCCTCTACGCCGCCGCCCAGGCCCCACGTGCCAAACTAGCGCCGCCGCCGCCATTAACCAACTGCCTCGCATCATTCCTTCCCGATCTGCCAACTAGCCAAGCCTACTGACGTGCTACGCCGCCGCCCTCTTCCTCTCCCCCGCCAACGCGCTTGGCCTCCCCTGCATCCTACTCCCGCGGGGTCCCAAGCCCGAACCCTAGAGCTCGCTCGCCCAGGGATCGACCAAGTGATGCGCGGATCGGGGCGGGCGGCGCGGCCATGTTGGGCCGCATGAAGTGCCTCGTAGGCGGCGCCGTCGACCAGGGCAGCCCGCGGGGAGCCGCCAGGAGGGTCTCGCCGGCGTCCGGCCGCGTGCACAACGCCGCAGCCGCCGCCGCGGGGCCGGGGGGCAAGAGGGCCATCTGCTTCCGCCCGCCGGACGTCATGGAGACGGTGCACGAGGTGGCCGTCTACATCCACCGCTTCCACAACCTCGATCTCTTCCAGCAAGGGTACGAAGCCGTGTCTCGTGGAGATGCTCGCTTTTGGTCTTTTCTTTCCCGTGGATGTCTTCTTTTCTTGGGTTTAGTTTCACTCTTCTCTTTTCTGACTACTAAAGTTCAAAGTGGTTTGAGTTAAAAAAAGTTTCATTTTTTTGGTGACATGTAAAAAAGCGAGTACAAAGTTTCGGTACAAACTTAGTCAATGGTTTTTGGTTTGTCGGAGCATTTCGTGTTAATTCGATTATTCTTCTTTTCTTTTTTGCGAGTCTAAGACCTTCCCCCCCCCCCCCCCCCCCCCCCCCCCCCCCCTCGTACTGGCCAATTCTGAGTTTGTCCATTTTTGTGCTGCGAGATGGCATGCAGATCTTTGTCTCCACATTTCTGGATCTCCGAACCTTTTGTATTTTATGTTAACTAGGGAGTGCTGTTCTCTGTTGTGAAACGAGTATTGGGTTATGTGCAGATGGTACCAGATGAAGATTAGTGCAATGTGGGAGGAGGGTGAAAGCGGTAGCAAGACACCTGCTTCACCCGCAAGGGTGGTCCAGTACGAAGGTGCGCCCATCTCTTCTAACCAGGGACAGTGTGATGCGATCCTCTGCTTCAGTGCTTCTGTTAATTCCACATGATTTCAAGATGTTTCCATGGAAATACATGTTTAAATTGGTACCTTTGCAATGTGTGTAGTGAGCTAAAAGTTCATACTAACTGTTTGATTGTTGTCAATATTCAGTACTATAGTCGATAAGAACCATGCTACTGTTTTCTAGGAGTAATTCAGAAAAATGAAGTCTACCTATGTAAATGAGACTATTTGTTATGGTTTTAAGCTCTACCTTGCTTGTATAAATCTATCAACCTACCTTGTTGCAATCTACTCCTTCTTAGATAACATCAAGAGGCATGTTTTTATAACTGGATACGGACTGTACAAGCATGTCAGTGTCGTGCACTATAATTATCATGCAGAGCACATAATATGTATGTTAATCTTTGTGGAGGCTTGTATTCCTTCTAGATGAACTAACTTATTAAATTGCGATGAGTAGAAAATGCACCTTTGTCTGGTGATGAGACAATGACAGTAAGCTGAGATCACAACTAAAGGATGCGGCCAAGGCCCACCAAACAGTGTGCTGCAGTGTTATGGAGAATGTGATCTACTGATTTGTACTGGACCATCTGTTTAACATGGTGAAAATGTTGTACCAAATATCTGTGCACTCTCACCTAAATCACATATGTTTATGTCTATTTAACTTCATTGTACACGAAAACAAGTGTTACAGATTCCAAGGTTTTTTAGTTGGTTGCAATTGCTTGAAAGATTCTTTTGTTAGAGTCCTTGCCAAACATTAGCTAATAGATAATGACATGCTAGGTGGATTGTGCAGCTCCTGATGTCGGTGCGGACGATGCTTTAGGCATTTGGAGAATAGATGACGCTGATAACAGCTTCTACACACAGCCATTCAGAATCAAGTATGCTCGACAGGACATCTATCTATCGGTTATGGTGTCTTTCAACATACTCAACGGTGAACAAGAGGTTGGAAATTCGAATATTAGTATTCCTTTTTCTCTTTTGAATTAACTAATTGCAGCCTTATGAGAGCACATGTTTTATGTTTTCAAGGGTCCAGCAGCTTCTGCTGTGATATTGAAGTACGAGTTAATATATGCCCCAACACTGGAGAATGGGTGAGTATAGTTCTAATTTATATCTGTATTCTTTCTTCTGAGATTTAGTTCAGTCATGTGCATCTTATGGTTTTCATTTGCCAAGACTGATGGGGCTATTGCTTCTGTTTTAGATCTGATATCCAATCTTCTAGCGCTACATCTTCAGCTGCTGTACATGAATTTAGGATCCCACGCAAAGCACTCCTGGGCTCACATTCATATTGTCCAGTTCACTTCGATGCATTCCACGCGGTGCTTGTCGATCTGACATTACATATAGTGTACCTGAAAGCTGGTGCAAATAAATCATCATTGAAGGTACACAGGTTTGTGAAGCTTTAGCTTTAATGTTCTTTGAAAATGGTGCTCCTATGCAACTTGTGTGAGGCGGTGAGTAACTAGATGCCCTGAACAACTTTTGACAAAGTCACACAACCATAGAACTAGGTTGGTACTAGAAACTGTATGGCTGGTATCCACTAGGATTCATGTTCTAGGTTTCTATTCCTGATCTACCACTTGAAATTCAACTCCACAAATGTGCGGAATTTTATTTTAACATTGTGCCACAATTCCCAAGCGGTGTATTGAGAATATAAAAAAGTCTACATCGTTGATTTACTTTCAGCTCTTTAGGTTCATCACTTAGAAATTGTATCTACTGGATTGGCTGTAGTTTATGCTGCATTAGCAATCATGTAAATTACATCAACTTTCTATCGCTGGAGAACCAAGTAGTCCAGTACAAGTTTCCCAATTATCTGGCTCTGGCAACCTGATGGATGGTGTGATTTTATTTGTTATTATGATTACTTTCTCCTTGTAAATATGCCATTTTAATATGCAGATACCAGATCAAGGTTTACGCCCAACAGCACATCACATAATCAAGGCATTATTGGCTTCGAGGGAAATGTTACTTGAAGAATTGAAGAAAATCAGTGGTGCTGTTGGCAAATCAATAGAAGATTTAGATGATGCTGACTTAAGTCTTGGTAAATATGAGTCACTTCAGCCTTCAAAACCAGTCCATCCTGATTCTGGTAAAGTTTTCCCTGTAACTACCAAGGGTGTTGGGCATTTGGCTGGCATTTTACACGACTTTCTGGAGGTAAGTTTCATCATCCTTTTTATAGTGACCTATGAATGTGTTCATGATATGGGGACTTTTTTTTTGAGTTGGTATACTGGACTTGCTGATTGGAAATATTTATGCACAACTCTACAGAGACCCAACGATGTTGTTGATGGCACTACGGATGGTATGCTGTATACTCTTTCCCGTGAAGAGTTGTTAGAATTGTTTGTAACCGTGAGCAGCCAACTTTCACTTCTATGGAATGCATTCTTGAAATTTCATAGGTGAAGTTAACTGTTCTCTCACTTTCACTTGTTTTTATACTGTATTTGCACTGTCCATGGTCCTGATGGTTTCTCAGTTAACCTATTTTTCGAAGATATCATTTGCCCAACATTGTTTTCTCGTTTTACTGCAGGATAAATAAAACTAAGATACTGGATTACTTGCGGGACATTTGGGCCGTTGACAGGAAAGCAGAATGGTCAATCTGGACTAATCACTCTAAAATCGAGATTCCACACCGCTATTTGCGGAGTATGAGTGATGACCCACCTCACCGCCAACACTCCCTCCTGAGAGTTTCTGGTTCAAGGAAGTTTCATGAAGATGTAATTATCTCCCATTCATAAGTAGCATATATTTACCACTTCTTATAATCTCTTACTAGTTTACATCTATATGCAGCCTGTACAAAATTCTGCTTCACGGGCTGAGCTACACAGGAAGAGCATAGCCCAAATGAAGGTAACATTGTTTTTTGGAATAGTTTATGTGCACAAATGTTTATTGTAAACTGTTAGTAATTTGAGAAATCTTGCAGATCAACACGAGGTCTGTTCAAGATATGCATATATATGCTGATCCTTCACGTGTACCTGTTGTCCTTATAGAACAACATGTCATGGTTGTTCCACAACATGGTTCAAACAAGGATTTGGCATCAAGTTCTTCAGAACAGAAGGATACTATTGTGCTACCTAAACTACAAGGAGAGTCTTTGGTGCTGAAAAATATCAATGGTAAAAAAGGTGGACGCGTATTACGAGCTGTCATCTTTGTACATGGATTTCAGGCAAGTCCCATGCATCTGCTTTAATTCTCTGGAGTTACAGTATTGTTGGCTATAATTTATTGTGTTTATGAAAAGCAGGGACACCATTTGGATTTACGTCTTGTTAGAAATCAATGGCTTCTATTGGATCCTGGAGCTGAATGCCTAATGTCTGAGGCTAATGAAGACAAGACTTCTGGAGATTTTAAAGAAATGGGTGGCAGGCTTGCTGGGGAGGCTGTTGCATTCTTGAAAAAGAAAGTGGATAAGCTTGCAAGACATGGAGGCTGCAAAGAATTGAAGCTTAGTTTTGTTGGCCATTCCATTGGAAACATTATCATCAGAACTGCCTTAGCAGGTATTTTCCAACTTGTCAAATTCCAGTGAATCAATCAAGTGAGTCTTTAGGTGAATAACTATATTTCTGCATCCCTATAGAACCTGCATTGCAGCCATACTTGAAGAACCTCTACACATACATGTCGATATCAGGGCCTCACTTAGGTTACTGGTACAGCTCAAATTCTTTGTTCAATTCTGGTCTCTGGCTTCTAAAAAAGCTCAAGGGGGCACAATGCATCCATCAACTTACTTTCAGTGACGATCAAGACCCCCAGAATACCTTTTTTTATAGGCTTTGCAAGGTACACCCTGCTTCATTCTGGAATGTACTCCTTGCCAACTTATATACCAGATACATTTTCCAGTAAGAGTTAACCATGAAGTATTCTTATTGTTTTCTTCCTTCAGTCGAAGACACTAGAGAACTTCAAAAATATCATATTGTTATCGTCACCACAGGTTAGTCCATTTTCTCCTTTTGAACGACTTCAATTTAGTTGAGGATCTGAACTATAATCTGGGTGCTCCATGTCACTCACAAGTGATGATGTATTTCTTTGATCTACCAGGATGGGTATGTACCATATCATTCAGCAAGAATCGAGCTCTGCCCAGCTGCGTCGGCTGATAATTCAAGGAAAGGTCAAGTCTTCACAGAAATGCTGAATAATTGCTTGGATCAGATGCGTGCACCGTCGTCTGAAACTCGTATATTCATGAGGTGTGATGTTAATTTCGACCAATCTGCCCATGGACGGAACCTGAACACCATGATTGGCAGAGCAGCCCACATAGAATTCCTGGAGACTGACATCTACGCTAGGTTCATCATGTGGTCCTTCCCTGAACTTTTCCGATGACGATGACAATGTTCTCTCCCTCTTATTTGGGATGGCATGATGTTCCAAACCAAACCAAACCAAACCTGGATACTGCACTACTGACCAAGAAAGGAATATAAAGGTTTCGTCACCAAGATGGATAGCACTGTAAAGTTCCCTAGCAGTAACATTTTGCCAGTTTGTTAGATTTGATTTGTATAAATAGTTGATTTGTTCATTTCGATTTATAGCCCTGTAGATGTGAGATGTGCCGTCAGGTCTTGATAATCCAACGTCGTCTGGTGTGGTGTATTTTAACGCTGCCAGCCAGTTTAGGAGGGCCAAACAGCCAGTGAGCTTATGTCAAATAAGCATGACGTGTGTTTTATTTTCTTTTAATGATCACTACATCAGGCAGAGATCATTATCCGGTTCTTGCCATGTCATGTTGTTGATCTGTAACTGAATGTTGAGGATTCATTGGATGACGGAGAGTGTGCAGTCAAACTTGTATTACTTTGACTTTTGTTGTACAAATGCATTATTGAGATTGTAAGAATCAAAATAATATTCATTAATGTATTTTTTTACAGAGGGAGTATTTCTTTTTCATCTTTGACGAATAGCTAATGATAAAGAGTGTTGGTGTCCGAATGTTTCAGGTCGTCTTTGCTTCATAGCATAGGAATATATATCGTACAAATAAGAAAACTACAGAAAATGAGATGGTACGTATGGGTGATGTCACTTAATTAATTAATTCATAGGATAGGAACTTTTCCGTTAGGTATAGGCTAATATTTGTTTTTTTCAAATGTGAATGATAGGTTTCTATCCCACATAGGAATAGAATGATAGGTTTCTATCCCACATAGGAATAGGAATCTATTTCTACAATCAAATGACTTCAAAGGATTTTTCTCTATAAAATTCTTATCTTCTAGAATTCATATATAAAATTCCTCTAGATCAAAGGAGGCTTGAAGCGTAAGGTGAGTGTTATTCTAGATTATAAGGCCTCATTTGGTGTGAGTGTTTTTCTACTCCCTCAGTTTCATAATATAAGACATCTACAAGCTAACATAGCTTGCAAAAACGTCTTATATTATGGGACGGAAGGAGTAGATTATAAGAGCATCTATACCCGAACTTTGCAAATCCGACCCCTCTACATCCGCGGATGCAGCCGGCGCGTCCGTGGACACTAACCGGCACTCCCTACATACCCGTCTCCACACCCACGTATCTTAGAGCAACTCCAACGGGCCAACCCAAACGGACAAAGATTTCGTCCGTTTTTTGTCCGTTTGGGTCGGCCAGGCGGACACGGATGTCCGCTTCCGCGTTTGGGTCGGCGTATGTGCCCAACGCTCGCCCGACCCATTTTGATGGCGCCGACAAAAAAAACTGTGCATGCATATTTAAAATAAAAACAACTTAATTAAACATTAAAGCCGGCCAGGAAGGCTGGCCAGAGTCCACGCGTCCACATTAGCATTAAATAAAACTAAAAAAATAAACTACGAGGTGGCGCGCTGCCCTAGGTGTCATCGTCGTCGTCCTCGGGGTCGGTGAGGTCGATGAGCGTCGGCGCAGGGCCGGCCCAGGGGAACGCCGTGTTCCAGGCGGCGGCGATGTAGGCCGCGGGCAGCTATTCCGGCGCGGGCAGTGCGGGCGCGGGGGGTTGTGCGGCCGCCTGTGCAGCCGCGGCCTGGCGCGCCTCCTCCTCAGCCTCGCGCGCCTCCTCCTCGAGGTCGGGCTCGAGCATCTCCTCGTACTCGCCGCGACGGCGCTCCTCGGCCAGCCGGCGCCCGCGCCACGTCTTGAGGTACGCCTGCTCCTGCGTCGGGGTCGCCCCCATCCAAACCGGTGGCGCGGACACCCACTCGCGCAACACTCCCGTCCAGGAGTAGCGCTCGATGGGCTCCGGCTCGGGCTCCGGGTCGGCCTTGACGCTGCGTCGGGGAGTGGACGGCGGGGCCACCGGCGGCACCACACAATCGCCGGGCGCGGAGAGGGCAAGGGCCTGTGCCATGGCCACCTCGTACCGAGCCTCCTCTTCCTCCACCGCCTCCACCCTGCGTCGCTCGTCCTCCTCGCTCTCGCGGTAGACCGTCGCAAGGGCCGCCTGGTAGGCGTCCTCCGCCGCCTGGTCCTTCTCGCGGACGATGAGCGAAAACGATGACACGCTGCGGTTGACCTCGCGCACGCCGCGTCGCCTCGCCTCCTCGTGCTCGAAGTGTTGGGGAACGTAGTAATTTCAAAAAAATTCCTACGCACACGCAAGATCATGGTGATGCATAGCAACGAGAGGGGAGAGTGTTGTCCATGTACCCTCGTAGACCGAAAGCGGAAGCGTTATCACAACGCGGTTGATGTAGTCGTATGTCTTCACGATCCGACTGATCAAGTACCGAACGCACGGCACCTCCGAGTTCAGCACACGTTCAGCTCGATGACGTCCCTCGAACTCCGATCCAGCCGAGTGTTGAGGGAGAGTTTCGTCAGCACGACGGCGTGGTGACGATGATGATGTTCTACCGACGCAGGGCTTCGCCTAAGCTCCGCAACGATATTATCGAGGTGTAATATGGTGGAGGGGGGCACCGCACACGGCTAAAATATCGTATATCAATTGTGTGTTTAGAGGTGCCCCCCTGCCCCCGTATATAATGGAGCAAGGGGGGAGGCCGGCCGGCCCTTGGGGCGCGCCAAGGAGGGGGGGGGGTCCTCCTCCTAGTAGGAGTAGGACTTCCCTTTCCTAGTCCAACTAGGAAGAGAGAAGGGGGAAGGAAAGAGAGAGAGAGGGAGAGGGAAAGAGGGGCCGCGCCCCTTCCCCTAGTCCAATTCGGACTCCTCATGGGAGGGGGCGTGCCACCTCCTGGGCTGCTGCCCTCTCTCTCCCCTCAGGCCCACTAAGGCCCAATACTTCCCCGGGGGGTTTCCGGTAACCCCTCCGGCACTCCAGTTTTATCCGAAACTTCTCCGGAACACTTCCGGTGTCTGAATATAGTCGTCCAATATATCAATCTTTATGTCTCGACCATTTCGAGACTCCTCGTCATGTCCGTGATCACATCCGGGACTCCGAATAACCTTCGGTACATCAAAACATATAAACTCATAATATAACTGTCATCGTAACGTTAAGCGTGCGGACCCTACGGGTTCGAGAACTATGTAGACATGACCGAGACACCTCTCCGGTCAATAACCAATAGCGGAACATGGATGCTCATATTGGTTCCTACATATTCTACGAAGATCTTTATCGGTCAGACCGCATAACAACATACGTTGTTCCCTTTGTCATCGGTATGTTACTTGCCCGAGATTCGATCGTCGGTATCTCGATACCTAGTTCAATCTCGTTACCGGCAAGTCTCTTTACTCGTTCCGTAATACATCATCCCGCAACTAACTCATTAGTTACAATGCTTGCAAGGCTTATAGTGATGTGCATTACCGAGTGGGCCCAGAGATACCTCTCCGACAATCGGAGTGACAAATCCTAATCTCGAAATACGCCAACCCAACAAGTACCTTTGGAGACACCTGTAGAGCACCTTTATAATCACCCAGTTACGTTGTGACGTTTGGTAGCACACAAAGTGTTCCTCCGGTAAACGGGAGTTGCATAATCTCATAGTCATAGGAACATGTATAAGTCATGAAGAAAGCAATAGCAACATACTAAATGATCGAGTGCTAAGCTAACGGAATGGGTCAAGTCAATCACGTCATTCTCCTAATGAGGTGATCCCGTTAATCAAATGACAACTCATGTCTATGGCTAGGAAACATAACCATCTTTGATCAACGAGCTAGTCAAGTAGAGGCATACTAGTGACACTCTGTTTGTCTATGTATTCACACATGTATCAAGTTTCCAGTTAATACAATTCTAGCATGAATAATAAACATTTATCATGATATAAGGAAATAAATAATAACTTTATTATTGCCTCTAGGGCATATTTCCTTCAGTCTCCCACTTGCACTAGAGTCAATAATCTAGTTCACATCGCCATGTGATTTAACAGCAATAGTTCACATCACCATGTGATTAACAGCCATAGTTCACATCGTCATGTGACCAACACCCAAAGGGTTTACTAGAGTCAGTAATCTAGTTCACATCGCTATGTGATTAACACCCAAAGAATACTAAGGTGTGATCATGTTTTGCTTGTGAGATAATTTTAGTCAACGGGTCTGTCACATTCAGATCCGTAAGTATTTTGCAAATTTCTATGTCTACAATGCTCTGCACGGAGCTACTCTAGCTAATTGCTCCCACTTTCAATATGTATCTAGACCGAGACTTAGAGTCATCTAGATTAGTGTCAAAACTTGCATCGACGTAACCCTTTACGACGAACCTTTTGTCACTTCCATAATCGAGAAACATATCCTTATTCCAGTAAGGATAATTTTGACCACTGTCCAGTGATCTACTCCTAGATCACTATTGTACTCCCTTGCCAAAATCAGTGTAGGGTATACAATAGATCTGGTACACAGCATGGCATACTTTATAAAACCTATGGCCGAGGCATAGGGAATGACTTTCATTCTTTTTCTATCTTCTGCCGTGGTCGGGCTTTGAGTCTTACTCAATTTCACACCTTGTAACACAGGCAAGAAACTCTTTCTTTGACTGTTCCATTTTGAACTACTTCAAAATCTTGTTAAGGTATGTACTCATTGAAAAAACTTATCAAGCGTCTTGATCTATCTCTATAGATCTTGATGCTCAATATGTAAGCAGCTTTGCCGAGGTCTTTCTTTGAAAAACTCCTTTCAAACACTCCTTTATGCTTTGCAGAATAATTCTACATTATTTCCGATCAACAATATGTCATTCACATATACTTATCAGAAATGCTGTAGTGCTCCCATTCACTTTCTTGTAAATACAGGCTTCACCGCAAGTCTGTATAAAACTATATGCTTTGATCAACTTATCAAAGCGTATATTCCAACTCCGAGATACTTGCACCAGTCCATAGATGGATCGCTGGAGCTTGCATATTTTGTTAGCACCTTTAGGATCGACAAAACCTTCTGGTTGCATCATATACAACTCTTCTTTAATAAATCCATTAAGGAATGCAGTTTTGTTTATCCATTTGCCAGATTTCATAAAATGCGGCAATTGCTAACATGATTCGGACAGACTTAAGCATAGATACGAGTGAGAAACTCTCATCGTAGTCAACACCTTAAACTTGTCGAAAACCTTTTGCGACAATTCTAGCTTTGTAGATAGTAACACTACTATCAGCGTCCATCTTCCTCTTGAAGATCCATTTAATCTCAATGGCTCGCCGATCATTGGGCAAGTCAATCAAAGTCCATAATTTGTTCTCATATATGGATCTCATCTCAGATTTCATGGCCTCAAGCCATTTCGCGGAATCTGGGCTCATCATCGCTTCCTCATAGTTCGTAGGTTCGTCATGGTCAAATAACATGACCTCCAGAACAGGATTACCGTACCACTCTGGTGTGGATCTCACTCTGGTTTACCTACGAGGTTTGGTAGTAACTTGATCTGAAGTTACATGATCATCATCATTAACTTTCTCACTAATTGGTGTAGGAGTCACAGGAACAGATTTCTGTGATGAACTACTTTCCAATAAGGGAGCAGGTACAGTTACCTCATCAAGTTCTACTTTCCTCCCACTCACTTCTTTCGAGAGAAACTCCTTCTCTAGAAAGGATCCATTCTTAGCAACGAATGTCTTGCCTTCGGATCTGTGATAGAAGGTGTACCCAATTGTCTCCTTTGGGTATCCTATGAAGCACATTTCTCCGATTTGGGTTTGATCTTATCAGGATGAATTTTTTTTTCACATAAGCATCGCAACCCCAAAATTTAAGAAATGACAACTTTGGTTTCTTGCCAAACCACAGTTCATAAGATTTCGTCTCAACGGATTTAGATGGTACCCTATTTAACGTGAATGCAGCTGTCTCTAATGCATAACCCCAAAGCGATAGTGGTAGATCGGTAAGAGACATCATATATCGCACCATATCAAATAAAGTACGGTTATGATGTTCGGACACACCATTACACTGTGGTGTTCCAGGTGGCGTGAGTAGTGAAACTATTTCACATTGTTTTAACTGAAGGCCAAACTCGTAACTCAAATACTCTTCTCTACGATCAGATCGTGGAAACTTTATTTTTCTTGTTACGATGATTTTCCACTTCACTCTGAAATTATATGAACTTTTCAAATGTTTCAGACTTATGTTTCATTAAGTAGATATACCCATATCTGCTCAAATCATCTGTGAAGGTGAGAAAATAACGATATCCGCCACGAGCCTCAATATTCATTGGACCACATACATCTGTATGTATGACTTCCAACAAATCTGTTGCTCTCTCCATAGTTCCGGAGAACGGCGTTTTAGTCATCTTGCCCATGAGGCATGGTTCGCAAGCATCAAGTGATTCATAATCAAGTGATTCCAAAAGTCCATCAGTATGGAGTTTCTTCATGCGCTTTACACCGATATGACCTAAACGGCAGTGCCACAAATAAGTTGCACTATCATTATTAACTTTGCATCTTTTGGCTTCAATATTATGAATATGTGTATCACTACGATCGAGATCCAACAAACCATTTTCGTTGGTGTGTATGACCATAGAAGGTTTTTTATTCATGTAAACAGAACAACAATTGTTCTCTAACTTAAATGAATAATCGTATTGCAAAAAACATGATCAAATCATATTCATGCTCAACGCAAACACCAAATAACACTTATTTAGTTTCAACACTAATCCCGAAAGTACAGGGAGTGTGCGATGATGATCATATCAATCTTGGAACTACTTCCAACACACATCGTCACCTCGCCTTTTACTAGTCTCTGTTTATTCTGCAACTCCCGTTTCGAGTTACTACTCTTAGCAACTGAACCAGTATCAAATACCGAGGGGTTGCTATAAACACTAGTAAAGTACACATCAATAACATGTATATCCAATATACCATTGTTCATTTTGCCATCCTTCTTATCCACCAAATAGTTGGGGTAGTTCGCTTCCAGTGACCAGTCCCTTTGCAGTAGAAGCACTTAGTCTCAGGCTTAGGACCAGACTTAGGCTTCTTCACTTGAGCAGCAACTTGCTTGCCGTTCTTTTTGAAGTTCCCCTTCTTCCCTTTGCCCTTTTCTTGAAACTAGTGGTCTCGTCAACCATCAACACTTGATGTTTTTCTTGATTTCTACCTTCGTCGATTTCAGCATCGCGAAGAGCTCGGGAATTACTTTCGTCATTCCTTGCATACTATAGTTCATCATGAAGTTCGACTAACTTGGTGATGGTGACTAGAGAATTCTGTCAATCACTATTTTATCTGGAAGATTAACTCCCACTTGATTCAAGCGATTGTAGTACCCAGACAATCTGAGCACATGCTCACTGCTTGAGCTATTCTCCTCCATCTTTTAGCTATAGAACTTGTTGGAGACTTCATATCTCTCAACTCGGGTATTTTCTTGAAATATTAACTTCAACTCCTGGAACATCTCATATGGTCCATGACGTTCAAAACGTCTTTGAAGTCCCGATTCTAAGCCGTTAAGCATGGTGCACTAAACTATCAAGTAGTCATCATATTGAGCTAGCCAAACGTTCATAACGTCTGCATCTGCTCCTGCAATAGGTCTGTCACCTAGCGGTGCATCAAGGACATAATTTTTCTGTGCAGCAATGAGGATAATCCTCAGATCACGGATCCAATCCGCATCTTTGCTACTAACATCTTTCAACATAATTTTTCTCTAGGAACATATCAAAAATAAACACAGGGAAGCAACAACGCGAGCTATTAATCTACAACATAATTTGCATAATACTATCAGGACTAAGTTCATGATAAATTTAAGTTCAATTAATCATATTACTTAAGAACTCCCACTTAGATAGACATCCCTCTAATCCTCTAAGTGATCACGTGATCCATATCAACTAAACCATGTCCGATCATCACGTGAGATGGAGTAGTTTCAACGGTGAACATCACTATGTTGATCATATCTACTATATGATTCACGCTCGACCTTTCGGTCTCCGTGTTCCGAGGCCATGTCTGCATATGCTAGGCTCGTCAAGTTTAACCTGAGTATTCCGCGTGTGCAACTGTTTTGCACCCGTTGTATTTGAATGTAGAGCCTATCACACCCGATCATCACGTGGTGTCTCAGCACGAAGAACTTTCGCAACGGTGCATACTCAGGGAGAACACTTTTATCTTGAAATTTTAGTGAGAGATCATCTTATAATGCTACCGTCAATCAAAGCAAGATAAGATGCATAAAAGATTAACATCACATGCAATCAATATAAGTGATATGATATGGCCATCATCATCTTGTGCTTGTGATCTCCATCTCCGAAGCACCGTCATGATCACCATCGTCACCGGCGCGACACCTTGATCTCCATCGTAGTATCGTTGTCGTCTCGCCAACTTATTGCTTTTACGACTATCGCTACCGCTTAGTGATAAAGTAAAACAATTACATGGCGATTGCATTGCATACAATAAAGCGACAACCATATGGCTCCTGCCAGTTGCCGATAACTCGGTTACAAAACATGATCATCTCATACAATAAAATATAGCATCATGTCTTGACCATATCACATCACAACATGCCCTGCAAAAACAAGTTAGACGTCCTCTACTTTGTTGTTGCAAGTTTTACGTGGCTGCTACGGGCTTAGCAAGAACCGTTCTTACCTACGCATGAAAACCACAACGATAGTTTGTCAAGTTGGTGCTGTTTTAACCTTCGCAAGGACTGGGCGTAGCCACACTCGGTTCAACTAAAGTGAGAGAGACAGACACCCGCCAGTCACCTTTAAGAAACGAGTGCTCGCAACGGTGAAACCAGTCTCGCGTAAGCGTACGCGTAATGTCGGTCCGGGCCGCTTCATCTCACAATACCGCTGAACCAAAGTATGACATGCTGGTAAGCAGTACGACTTATATCGCCCACAACTCACTTGTGTTCTACTCGTGCATAGCATCAACGCATAAAACCAGGCTCGGATGCCACTGTTGGGGAACGTAGTAATTTAAAAAAAAATCCTACGCACACGCAAGATCATGGTGATGCATAGCAACGAGAGGGGAGAGTGTTGTCCACGTACCCTAGTAGACCGAAAGCGGAAGCGTTATCACAACGCGGTTGATGTAGTCGTACGTCTTCACGATCCGACTGATCAAGTACCGAACGCACGGCACCTCCGAGTTCAGCACACGTTTAGCTCGATGACGTCCCTCGAACTCCGATCCAGCCGAGTGTTGAGGGAGAGTTTCGTCAGCACGACGGCGTGGTGACGATGATGATGTTCTACCGACGCAGGGCTTCGCCTAAGCTCCGCAACGATATTATCAAGGTGTAATATGGTGGAGGGGGGCACCGCACACGGCTAAAATATCGTATATCAATTGTGTGTTTAGAGGTGCCCCCTGCCCCCGTATATAATGGAGCAAGGGGGGAGGCCGGCCGGCCCTTGGGGCGCGCCAAGGAGGGGGGGAGTCCTCCTCCTAGTAGGAGTAGGACTTCCCTTTCCTAGTCCAACTAGGAAGAGAGAAGGGGGAAGGAAAGAGAGGGAGAGGGAGAGGGAAAGAGGGGCCGCGCCCCCTCCCCTAGTCCAATTCGGACTCCTCATGGGAGGGGGCGTGCCACCTCCTGGGCTGCTGCCCTCTCTCTCCCCTCAGGCCCACTAAGGCCCAATACTTCCCCGGGGGGTTTCCGGTAACCCCTCCGGCACTCCAGTTTTATCCGAAACTTCTCCGGAACACTTCCGGTGTCCGAATATAGTCGTCCAATATATCAATCTTTATGTCTCGACCATTTCGAGACTCCTCGTCATGTCCGTGATCACATCCGGGACTCCGAACAACCTTCGGTACATCAAAACATATAAACTCATAATATAACTGTCATCGTAACGTTAAGCGTGCGGACCCTACGGGTTCGAGAACTATGTAGACATGACCGAGACACCTCTCCGGTCAATAACCAATAGCGGAACCTGGATGCTCATATTGGTTCCTACATATTCTACGAAGATCTTTATCGGTCAGACCGCATAACAACATACGTTGTTCCCTTTGTCATCGGTATGTTACTTGCCCGAGATTCGATCGTCGGTATCTCGATACCTAGTTCAATCTCGTTACCGGCAAGTCTCTTTACTCGTTCCGTAATACATCATCCCGCAAAGTTACAATGCTTGCAAGGCTTATAGTGATGTGCATTACCGAGTGGGCCCAGAGATACCTCTCCGACAATCGGAGTGACAAATCCTAATCTCGAAATACGCCAACCCAACAAGTACCTTTGGAGACACCTGTAGAGCACCTTTATAATCACCCAGTTACGTTGTGACGTTTGGTAGCACACAAAGTGTTCCTCCGGTAAACGGGAGTTGCATAATCTCATAGTCATAGGAACATGTATAAGTCATGAAGAAAGCAATAGCAACATACTAAACGATCGAGTGCTAAGCTAACGGAATGGGTCAAGTCAATCACGTCATTCTCCTAATGAGGTGATCCCGTTAATCAAATGACAACTCATGTCTATGGCTAGGAAACATAACCATCTTTGATCAACGAGCTAGTCAAGTAGAGGCATACTAGTGACACTCTGTTTGTCTATGTATTCACACATGTCTCAAGTTTCCAGTTAATACAATTCTAGCATGAATAATAAACATTTATCACGATATAAGGAAATAAATAATAACTTTATTATTGCCTCTAGGGCATATTTCCTTCACGAAGGCGAACCACCTCTTCCAGTTCGGCGAGTCGGTGGCGTAGGCGGCGTCGCGGCGCTGCTCCGGCGTCAGCAGCGCCCGTCGGCGCCGCATCTCCTCCGCGTGCACCCTAATCGACCGTGGCGCCGCCGACACTGGGATCCTATCTGGATCCATATGCCAGTCGTGCGGCAGGGTCATGTCGGGGTACGGCAGAGGCTGGCGGTGCTGGCAATGTCACTCCGCCTGGTGCACTGGCACGTTCACGCGCACCCTCTGCCGGCAAGCCGGCGCCGGTGGAGGTGGTAGGAACTCGGAGGGAAAAGGAACGGCGGGGGCCTTGCCCTTGGCCTTGCTGCTGCTGTTGCCGGTGCCGGAGAAGAGCCCCATTTTGGCTAGGGTTGGCTAGGGTTTGCCGGCGACGGGGGAGCGAGCTTGCCTAGATGTGGACGGCGAGTTTGGATGAGGACGGCCCCGCCGCACGGTCGGCTTAAAAAAGGGCGACCGCCGTCGCTGAGGCGTGGGCCCGTGGTCATAAATTAAGCTGACCGCGTGGGCAGCGGGTAGTTGGACGGCCGCCAGGTGGGGACGCCGCGGATAGCGAGAAGGCGCGCGTGGCGTCCCTTCGGCGTCTGCGCCGACGCATTTGGGGCGCAAATTTGGGCCGCAAATGTGTCGGCGCGGACGCGAAGCGGACGTGATTTGGGTTTAGGTGGGCCACCACTTTTGCCCGCGCCGACCCAAACGGACGCGGGCGGACGAAATGGGTCGCCCCATTGGAGTTGCTCTTATATCCGGCATCCTATATCCATAAATTCATGCAACGTAGTAGTACGTAGATCACCAAATGATCACAATGAACAGGAAACAGACTTATAAACCGATACGAAATAGGCATAATTCACATAAACATCACCAAAAGATCACCAAATGTGCATAGTTCACACAATTCAACGAAGGTGGAGGAGGCCGTCAGGCGGGCGGAGTGATGCGGAGCATCCTACGGTCATCCCCATGGACCTACCATCGTCTCATCAAGAGCCAAGAGGACCTATGACACGAGCACGAGCTAGAGCTCTCGAGAACGAGGTGACTTCCTTCCTTAGTGATATCACATATGATCCACTCGAGACATGGCTACTACCTAAGTCCGATATGCTATGCATGATCAGGTGTCAAGAGGACCCTCACGAAGATGCACGTGAAGACGGACAAGCCACCAAGTCCATGGATGAAGAGAACCAACGGAAGAAGGCAAGTCCACCTTCCAGGCCCCGGACATCCGGCCAAGGCCCTGGACATCCGGCCCCTGAAGATGTCAACAACAGCAGCAGCCCAGCCATCGAAGTGCTACAGGGCCCGGACATCCGGACCCAGCCCCGGACATCCGGCTCCTCCCGAAGCCCCGGAAATCCGGCCCCTCGCCCGGACATCCGGCGCCACGCGACAGAAACTACAGTAGCTGAACCCTCCAGCCCGGACATCCGGCCACCAAGCCCGGACATCCGGCCCCTCGGGAAGGCCCAGACATCCGGCCCGTCGCCCGGACATTCGGCCCCCTCTGTCTGCGCACAGTAAAGGGCCGAAGCCCGTGTACCCCTTTGACCCTCTAGACTATATATACTCCTTCTCCCCCATCTTTCTAGGGTTAGCAAAGGATTAGCTCATTTAAAGATAGAGCTTTGCTCATCCATATCGGATCTACTCCACGAGAGAGACTGCGGCCCCTCTACGGAGAAGATCCACCTTGGATTCAAGACCCCTCACGGGAAGATCCCCTCGTGGATTCAAGACCTCCTCACGGAGAAGAACCGGTTACCGTTTGTATCATCCGTTGTTGACTTTGGATCTTGTATCTTACCTTTGTGTTCATCGATCTAGTGCATGTGTGATCTATTCTTGTTGGTTGTGTGATTTCTCTCGTGTTCCTCTCGTGTTTCCCTCGTGTTTCCCCTCATGTTCATCACGTTCCTCGTAGGGATCCGCTCCTTTCGTGAAAGATCGGCCATCTAGGGTTCCGCCCTACATCATCTTGGTATCATGAGCCACGTTGATCACGATTTCGGAGCTCCCTCTCTTTGTTTTCTAGCTTGATTTTGTTGTTTTTCGTCCTAACCCGAAAATTGGCCGACAAAAATAGCCCCAATTTTTTTTTGTGATTTGTTGGTGTGATTAACTTTTGTTGGATTTGATCCGCGGATTTCGTGATGGTCCGCTCTTCTACAACTTCGTCCTCGTCAAGACGGAGCCGCTCAAGTCGACACTACGACGACACCATCTCCGGTTCAAGTACACCGACATCGAACACTCTTCGTCGTGCCGCGCGTCAAGACCGTCAAGCTAACCGCAATCCTCTACACGACACCGACTCTCAAGAGCATCGACATGGTCACAACCAAGCTGCTTTCGCACAAGCACAAGAACGGCAACGCCAACGACAACAAGAACAAGAGGAGAGAGCGCGACAACATCAAGATGCACAAGACGCCGAGGCGCAACGTCAAGAACGACAACTACGTGAAGCTCAAGCACTTGAGGCGCAACGTGCTCTTCAAGACTCAAGTCGTGCCGTCGCCAATCGAGGCCGACAAGCTCGACTACATCAAGAAGCACTTCGCGACGAAGCTCAAGAAAGGATTTACGAAGCACGTGTGCATCGACAAGCTCCTCGACATGATCGACAAGTTCCTCGTCAAGATCGACAAGCTCCTCCTCATGCGAGACAAGAACGTCAAGTCCATCGAGAGCAAGAAGACAATGGACCACCTCCTCGCCAAGAGCAACATGAGGAAGACAACCCTCCTCGCCAAGAGCGACATGAGATTGCCAATCCTCACCGACATGGGCGTCATCATCCCCGACCCCAACACAATGAAGATCAACGATATGGCAAGCTAAAGTTCACCATGCCCAAGTTTACCGGAAGTAATGACCCGGAAGAGTACATATCATGGGCATTGAAGGTTGACAAAATCTTCCGCTTGCACAACTACGAAGAAGAGAAGAATATCGCAATGGCATCCCTCGAATTCCAAGACTACGTCCTCATTTGGTGGGAACAAGAAATTGAGCGCCATGCGGCAAGAGGTGAACCACCCATCACCACTTGGGCACAAATGAAGGATGTCATGAGAGCACGATTCGTGCCAAACTACTACAACCGCGACCTCTTCAAGAAACTCCAACAACTCAAGCAAGGAACCAAGAGCGTTGAAGAGTACTACAAGGAAATGGAGATTGCCATGATACGAGCCAATGTCAAAGAAGATGATGAGCAAACTATGGCACGTTTCTTGAATGGACTCAATCACCCTATCAAGAAGATTGCCGACTTCCAACCATACTCGAACCTCATCGAGCTAGTGCATCAAGCTACCAAAGCGGAACGGCAAGTACAAGACGACTTCAAGTATGCCAAGTTCTCATCCAAGTCCTATGGCCTCTCCAACAATCAAGCTTCGACGACTCCCACCACGAGCAATGGCGACAAGTCAAGTTACAAGAAAGCTTCGACAAGCTCAAGTCGTCTTCCTACTACAAGCAACTTCAAGCCGAAAGCTTCATCATCATCTACTCCAACCGATGAGACCATCAAGACAAGTTCCATCAAATGTTTCACATGCGGAGGTCGAGGCCACAAGTCCTTCGAGTGCACAAACAAGCGCACCATGATCCTCAACGATGATGACACCTACGACTCCATGAGTGAAGGAGAAATGGAAGCTCTTGAGCAAGTGGCCATGCACCGACAAGTGAATAATGAAGAAGAAGATGATCACATCTTTTGTGACGAAGACTCAAGTCCCGCTCTTGTTGTCTCCAAGGTCTTGACTCTTCAACATCAACAAGACGAAGATCAAAGATGCCATCTCTTCCACACAAAGGCCGGCATCAATGGACGGTCCGTCAAGGTCATCATCGATGGAGGGAGTTGCCATAACTTGGCAAGTGAAGAACTATGCTCCAAACTCCAATTGGTCAAGATGAAGCACCCGCACCCCTACAAGGTTCAATGGCTAAGCGACACCGGCACCATACAAGTCGAGCAGAGAGTACAAGTCTCTTTCAAGATCGGCGCCTATGAAGATACTTTGGAGTGTGATGTCCTTCCGATGACTGTGTGCCACCTCCTTCTTGGACGGCCATGGCAATTTGACCGAGGTGTCATTCACAATGGGCGTAAAAATCACTATAGCTTCAAGATGAAAGGGAAAGAGTTTGTGCTACGTCCTATGTCTCCAAGCCAAGTGCTCGCTGACAAGCAAAACACCCATCGTGGAGAGAATAGTGAGAGAGTGAACCACCAAAAAGAGAGTGAGCGCCACAAGCCCAAATTGAGTGCCTCCACGATGAGCGACAAGAAAAACTTAGTCCTATTTGCCACCAAACGTGAGATGAGAAAAGTGTGTGAGAACCCATCAAGTGTCCTACACTATGTCCTATTGTGCAGGGATGAGGCACCAAAAACTAACAACTCTCACGATCTACCTTTGGTGTTATCTTCTTTATTGCAGGAATTCCAAGATGTTTTCCCCGATGAGCTACCTCCGGGTCTACCTCCACTACGAGGCATTGAGCACCGAATTGATCTCATCCCCGGAGCGCCGCTTCCAAATAAAGCGCCCTACCGCGTCAACCCCGAAGAAACCAAAGAAATTCAAAGGCAAGTAAAGCATCTCATAGACCATGGACATGTGCGTGAAAGTTTGAGTCCTTGTGCCGTACCGGTCATTCTTGTGCCAAAACGAGACGGTAGCTTTCGCATGTGTTCCGATTGTAGACCTATCAATGCTATCACCGTTCGTTATAGGTACCCCATTCCATGCCTTGATGATATGCTTGATGAACTTTGCGGTGCCACTATCTTTTCCAAAATTGATCTTAAAAGTGGTTACTATCAAATCCGCATACAAGAGGGTGATGAATGGAAAACCGCTTTCAAAACAAAGTTTGGTCTATATGAGTGGTTAGTCATGCCTATGGGTTTATCGGAAGCACCCAGTACTTTCATGCGTCTTATGCATTACGTGTTTCGCCCTTACATTGGTGAATTTGTTGTTGTCTACTTTGATGATATCCTTGTGTTTAGCAAATCTCTCAAAGAGCATGTCACCCACCTTCGCACCGTGCTACAAACTCTTCGAAAAGAGCAACTTTATGCTAATATGAAAAAATGCCTATTTGGTGTTGATAAGCTTGTTTTCTTGGGTTTCGTAGTATCTTCTAAGGGTGTTCATGTTGATGAATCTAAGATCAATGCTATTAAAACTTGGCCCCAACCAACCAATTTGCAACAAGTGTGTAGTTTTCTTGGTTTAGCCGGTTTCTATCGCAGATTTGTGAAGGATTTTAGCACCATTGCTTCACCTTTGCATGCTTTGAGTAAGAAAAATGCACCGTTTGTTTGGGGAACATCTCAAGATATCGCTTTCAATGAGCTTAATAATTTGCTTACTCATGCTCCCGTGCTTGCATTACCCAACTTTGACAAACCTTTCGAAATTCATTGCGATGCTAGTGGTAATGGCATAGGAGGTGTGTTAACGCAAGAGAAGCGCCCAATTGCTTATTTTAGTGATAAACTCTCCGGAGCGCAACTCAATTACCCTATCTATGACAAAGAGCTATATGCTTTGGTGCGAGTTTTGCATGAATGGGAACATTACCTACGCCTCAGGAGTTCATCATCCATACCGACCATGAAACGCTTAAATACCTTAAGGGTCAAACTAAGTTGAACAAGCGTCATGCTAAAGGAGTGAGTTCATTGAGTCGTTTCCTTATGTCATCAAGTGTATTAAAGGTAAGGAAAATGTTGTGGCGGATGCACTTTCCCGTATATGCATGCTTGTTAATCAACTTGAGTTAAATGTCATTGGCTTTGATCATATAAAAGACTTGTATGAGCATGATCCTACATTTTCTATTCCTTATGCCAAGTGTTTGACGCATACTTCTTGGGATTGATACTACATCAAAGATGGATATCTTATGAGAGCTAACAAACTTTGCATCCCCGAGTCCTCTCTTCGCTTGTTGCTTTTGCAGGAATCTCATGGAGGCGGACTCATGGGACACTTTGGACGTGACAAGACATTTGCTACGCTCTCCAAGAACTACTTTTGGCCCAAGATGTTCCGCGACGTCAATCGCTTCACCAACCGATGCTCTACATGTCGCAAAGCTAAGTCCAAAGCTCAATCTCATGGCCTCTATATGCCACTTCCAATTCCATATCACCCATGGGAAGACATTAGCATGGACTCTGTGCTTGGTTTGCCTAGAAATCGAAATGGCAAGGATTCCGTTTTTGTTGTTGTGGACCGATTCTCCAAAATGGCACATTTCATTCCTTGCAACAAGATAGACGATGCTTCACATGTTGCAAATTTGTTTTGTAGGGAAATCTTGCGCCTTCATGGAGTGCCAAAGACGATTGTCTCGGACCGCGACGTCAAGTTCTTGAGTTACTTTTGGAAGACATTGTGCGCCAAGCTCGGAATCAAGCTTTTGTTCTCTTCGGCATACCATCCACAAACTGACGGCCAAACGGAGGTGACCAACCGCACGCTCTCCACTCTACTACGCATGTTGATAAAGAAGAACATCAAGGAGTGGGAGGAGTGCCTACCCATCGCCGAGTACGCCTACAATCATGCAAGACATTCGACTACCGGCAAGTCCCCCTTCGAGGTCGTCTATGGCTTCAACCCATTGTCTCCATTGGACATTCTACCTCTACCGCTACAAGAGCGCACAAACATGGACGCGAGTGCCCGAGTCAACTTCCTCAAGAAGATGCACGAAGATACAAGAAACAACATCGAGCGCCAAGTACAACGACTCGCGACCAAGCTCAACGTCAACAAGCAACCCATGATGTGCAATGTTGGAGATCTTGTGTGGCTACACCTTCGCAAGGATCGCTTCCCCAAGGAACGCAAGTCCAAGCTACTATCCCAAGCGGATGGACCCTTCAAGGTGCTTGCACGCTACAACAACAACGCATACAAGATCGACATCCCACGCGACAAGTACTCCGTGAGCAACATCTTCAACATCAAAGATCTATCCCCGTACCATGGTGATGAGGATTTCGATCCGAGGTCGGATCTTTCCCAAGGGAGGGGAGATGATGCGGAGCATCCTACGGTCATCCCCATGGACCTACCATCGTCTCATCAAGAGCCAAGAGGACCTATGACACGAGCGTGAGCTAGAGCTCTCGAGAACGAGGTGACTTCCTTCCTTAGTGATATCACATATGATCCACTCGAGACATGGCTACTACCTAAGTCCGATATGCTATGCATGATCAGGTGTCAAGAGGACCCTCACGAAGATGCACGTGAAGATGGACAAGCCACCAAGTCCATGGATGAAGAGAACCAACGGAAGAAGGCAAGTCCACCTTCCAGGCCCCGGACATCCGGTCCCTGAAGATGTCAACAACAGCAGCAACCCAGCCGTCGAAGTGCTACAGGGCCCGGACATCCGGACCCAGCCCCGGACATCCGGCTCCTCCCGAAGCCCCGGAAATCCGGACCCTCGCCCGGACATACGGCGCCACGCGACAGAAACTACAGTAGCTGAACCCTCCAGCCCGGACATCCGGCCACCAAGCCCGGACATCCGGCCCCTCGGGAAGGCCTGGACATCCGGCCCGTCGCCCGGACATCCGGCCCCCTCTGTCTGCGCACAGTAAAGGGCCGAAGCCCGTGTACCCCTTCGACCCTCTAGATTATATATACTCCTTCTCCCCCATCTTTCTAGGGTTAGCAAAGGATTAGCTCATTTAGAGATAGAACTTTGCTCATCCATATCGGATCTACTCCACGAGAGAGACTGCGGCCCCTCTACGGAGAAGATCCACCTTGGATTCAAGACCCCTCACGGGAAGATCCCCTCGTGGATTCAAGACCTCCTCACGGAAAAGAACCGGTTACCGTTTGTATCGTCCGTTGTTGACTTTGGATCTTGTATCTTACCTTTGTGTTCATCGATCTAGCGCATGTGTGATCTATTCTTGTTGGTTGTGTGATTTCTCTCGTGTTTCCCTCGTGTTTCCCCTCGTGTTCATCACGTTCCTCGTAGGGATCCACTCCTTTCGTGAAAGATTGGCCATCTAGGGTTCCGCCCTACATCACGGAGCAGATTGGGTAGGCCGTGCAGATCCGTGCGCGGGGCGGGAAGGGCCGGCGTGGGCGTCGGCGCTGCGGCGACGGGTGACAAGAGGCGTCGTATCAAACCCGGAGCTGCCGCCCATATCGACCCGCTCACGCTCGAGTGCGATAGAGAGCGCCAGCTCGTACTCGTCTTCGGAGCTACCGTCGGAGTGTCTGCCGGTTCTTGATATGCTCGCCGACGCTAGGGATTGTACAGATTGGGGAAAGGGGAGCGTTGGGGAGCGGAGCGGAGCGAAGTGAGCTAGGGTTTGCTCCGGAGGGGGATTTTGTGGGGTCGGGGTGGGTCAGCGGTGAGGCGGGCTGATGTGGAGGACATGTTTGGGCTCGATATGAGGGCTGCTGGTCAGCCTGGGCGTTTGTCCGCGGTTTGAGAGCTCCGGTTGAGTCGGTTTTTTGTGACCGATCAGTGGCCGGACGACCTGCCCGGATATTTGAGACATGTCGGAGAAGGCAAAGGTATCCAGTATAGGATATCGATGAACGGAGGACAAGGAAAGGAGAGGTCCGGCCTTAAATGCTCTAAGGCCTCATTTGGTTCATACGGTAGAAATATCATATAGGAATCATTTAAAAAAAAGAATGAGATGACATATCTCAATTCCTACAAGAAAAAGACATGTCATTGGATGCATCGGATAAGAACTTTTACATTGAGTCTAAGCTAATTTTTTTTTTTAAATGTAAAATGTGGAGGTTTGACAGTTCTATATTATATGGTACGGAGGGAGTATATAGGAATAGGAATTCATTCATGCAAAGCAAAGGGCTCCAAATAAGGCCTAAATTTTACAACCTCCGCTCGGAAATAGATGACGCTGTATAATATGTCTATCCTTTAGAATTTCTATAAAATTCATGCAAACCAAGCGAGGAATAAATTGTAAGATAAAAGTTTGCCAACCTACAGTTAAGTAGGCGGGGCGTAGACTTTTCTTATTTGAGTTGGATGCGGGGCGTAGATCGTCTCACGTAAGTGATGTGACTTGGGCCCACGTGTGAGTCACCTGACTCGGTTATGCGGATGCTTAAGTGAGTCGCTGTTATATTCTTTGTTTGCTTGGGTGGTGGTCTTGCCGCGTAGAGAGGAGGAATGGAATGTTTCTTGCGGGGCGGACATGCTGCCGTGGAGGAGGCATAAAAAGAAGACAAATGCGGTAAGCATCATGGACTGTTGAAAGTTGATGATCCTCCTATACTGCCTCACCTTGCCCTGGCTCCCAGCCCCAGGTGGTTGTTTCGTGTTGAGGAGCACTAAGAGGCTAAATTTCGTGTTTTGATTGTTTTCTAAAACTTAATCGAAATTTGACCTTAGTTTAAATTTTTTTCAGGATCTGACCCTTTTGCTATCGTCAGGGTCCATGACGGTAGGGTATAACAGCCAACCGCCAAGGTCCCTGGCGATAGGGTTGCATGCGTTATTACAAATTTTTCCTAAGTGTTGAACACAGTGCGTGCTCATGCCTACTGCCGAGTACCTTGGTGGTAGGGTTGTACAGGCTACCGCCAGTCTGTTTGGCGGTAGGGATATTTTGTACCGCTAAGGTCTCTGGCGATAGGCTGTTACACCCTACCACTATGGAACCTGGAGGTAGCAAAAGAGTCAGGCCTCAATTTTTTTAAACTAGGGTTAGATCTTGATTAGGTTTAAAAAAAGTCAAAACACGAAATTTTACCGCACTAGGAAAGTCAAGGCCAAGAAGGAGCAGCTGCCACCGGACCGGGTCGTCCAGTCCTTCCTGCCGATCTCCGGTGATGCGATGGAGAAGGGGAGGGGGGATTCATCTGTTATCGTTACTGCTGTTGCCGTCGTCCATGTCGCCGACGACTTCCACGGAGGCAGTACCTACAGAGTCGGCAGAACATTCGTCTTGAGCCTCCCCTCGTGGTGGCATAGGAGCGGAGAGCTGTCTGTCTGTCGTGGGCAGGCACGACATGCCGCCATGTTTGGCTTGGCTGCACGTCTGAACTGAATCCCGGCGAGTAGTGGGTGCATTTTAACGTTGACTCCAAAGTCCAAACCCAATCCAGGTCGCAGCATTGGATCATTCCTTTCATGCTGGCTTGGGGTGGGTCACGTCAGTTCAGTTAGGCCAAGCCGCCAAGGTCAGGAAGACCAGGTCCTCGTGCCCGACCACCAGGAGGACAGACGACGGGTCCATCCATCTCCGTGGTGCCGGCGCCCTCTGACTTGGCCTTCCCTTCTCATACGACCGCTACCATCAGATCTGATGATGTGATCGGAGCAGCGTAATAACAGTACCACGGCAGCAGATGGACAGGGCTCGCGCCATCACACGGTATAAGCATGGCCCAGCCCCAACCCAATCCGTTCCATTTACAGCTCAACGCAGGAGCACAGGAGGCTACCTGTGACCAACAACACTATGCTGCCACTTGTGATCACAGGGCTAGCTTGTGCTGCTCTGCTGATTAATTCCTCCGTCTTATAATATAAAAACGTTTTTGACACTAGATTGATGTAGACACGGAATGTAGGGCATGCAATGGCAACAAGCTTACAGGACAGGAACTTCTCAGGTGATAATGATGACACTTGCGACTCCTCGGCGGATACCTATCTTTTTTGCAGCTCCATGTTTCATGTCGGTGGCCAGGTTGGCCGGTGGTGCCCATGCTATGAGTTGGATTGTATCCGTTTTAGTTCGGTTTACCATCAATTAAGCAATTTTTATTTGTTCTTAATCAATAAAAATGACAAATTTTTTGCCTCATTAAAAAAAACAGGACAGGAACTTGTCCCACATCATTCCTCCATGCTACTCCTTCATCTCATCCAATCTCTATTTTGCAAAGCTAGTAGGTAAGAGAAAAGAAAGATGCAACGCGCTTCTTTTATTTCATAACAAAGACCAAAGCCAGTAAAAAAAACTAAGTTAAAAAGCTACTCCCTGTCCTTTTCTATGGCTACTCCTAGTAGGGAGTAACTGATTGGACACTTCTAAAGGTTTTACTTGGCCGTAAAAGAAGAAAAACGACGGAAATTGGCAATGGCTCCTAGGTGCATATGCACCCATTGTCTAAATACACATCCAAATTTGCTCCAACAGCTGCCCTAATATAGGTCGAGAGCGGTGGCGAGCATATCGGGGTCGGCGGCGGGTGGAAGGAGCCGGCCATGGCACGCACCAGCCGGCCGGCGGATCCGAGGGTTTTCTGGCCACATGCATGGGTCCGGAAGCAGCCTCACGATTTTTGGGCAGCCGTCGAAGTGCCCCAAATTTGCCGCCAGGAGCCTATTTTTAGGGCTGCCCAAAATAAAATTTATAAAAAAATTAGGATTCTAAGAGGCCCTTTTTTAGGCCCTTCGTGCATTGCCCCAAAATATGGCTGCTGTTGGAGATGCTCAAGATCAAAGCCGGTAAAAGAAACCTAAGTCAAAAAATCAGTCATTTTCTGGACAAGATCAAACGGCTGTGAAGGTTGATTGGACACTTCCAAAGCTCATACTTGGCCGCAAAAGAAGAAAAACGACCGAATGGTATCATGTCTCAAACATGCATTTCCTATGCTCAATCCACAGGTATTCACCTCCTCCTACGGACTTTCACCCTTTTCAGCAGCATGGCAACATTCAGCAAGGAGGAATATACGTATTTGCTGCGGAACATGGGACGAAATATATAATATCTCCAAATCATATGGAGTACTATAATTTACAATACTCCTACATTACCAGGCCTAGAACAGCTGAACATGTATATGCACGACTTCCTCTTACAATGTCAGCGCTCTTCGGAACTTTGGAACGCAGTAAAAATGTTTCAGTTCCAGCAGGAACGGATACAGACAATCTCACACCCCCAATGTGCATGTGTAATTACAGAACAAAGCATTTTTCGTAACCATGAGAGGGATCAAACTGACCTTAGTGAGCTCTGGAACATAAACTCAACGACAAATTAGCCGTTGACGCACACAACTAACCAAAAATTTGGCAACATATATACCAAAAGGCATGGTAGAAAACAAAAATTAACATGGGAGAACCAAGCAGCCATCTTTAACATCATGGTGGCCCCTTTCTAATCCCCTTCCTTCCTTTACATGAAGATGAAGACGAAGGCACGTACGTACGTATTTGCACTTAAAAATACGATTTGGAACACAAACAAGCAAACCAAGAAGAAGAAAGCTACCTACGCCCACCAAATTGCCCGATCAATGGAGAGATGGGATGAATCAATCAGCATTGTGCATGGAGGAATCGAGGCCCTCCACGCGGCTGCGCACGATGCGGTGGAACACCTCCCGCACCTGCTTCTCCAGCGGCTCCAGCCCTTCCCTCATGGCCGCGCACACGGCGGAGAGTTCCGCTGCGGCCTCCCGCAGGTCGGCCTCCCTGTCCCCGAAGAGCGGGATGGGGGCCGCGTCAATGGCGTCGGCGAGCTTCTGTGTGGCTTTCTCGAGCACGTAGATTTCCTTGAGCAGGCCGCAGCAGGAGCGCCTCTCCTTGCGCTTCCCCTCCTCGGCCAGGCGTTCTTGCAGGGTGAGGAGAGGCGGCGCCCAGGGGAATGCGGCGCGCGCTGGCGCCACGGGCAGGTGGTGCGCCAGGAGCGCGCTGGAGCGGTCCGGGCACGGGACGGCGGCGACGAGCGCCCACGCCGTGAAGTGGAGTATGCAGCCCATGGCGTAGACCGGCGCCACGAGCCCCCCCTCGTGCGCGCGCGGCGCGGTCAGCCCGGCCCCGATGGCCTGCAGCTGCCGCGACGCCGACCACGCGCGGGACACGCTCCAGGAGAGGGAGCGGAAATGGGACGCCGATGAGGCGGCGGAGGAGCCGGTGGCCGAGCCGCGCGACGGGGACGCGCGAGCGCGGCCGAAGGAGCGGTTGCGGTGGGAGGCGAGGAAGGAGGCGACGCCCCCGCTGGCGGCGGCCGTGGTGTCATCAACGAGCAGGACGGAGAGGTCGGAGACGGCCTTGCGGGCGCGGCGGAGCTGGCCCTCGTGGATCTCCCCGGGCGCGAGCAGCACGGAGGCGGCGATGTCGGCGAGGCGCTCGAGGCGGCGCACCTGGTCGACGCCGTCACGGGCCGCGTTGCAGACGTCGAGCGCCTTGACGGCCCTCTCGTGGAACTCGGCGACGAGCCGCTCGGCCGCGGCCGGCAGCGCCCCGCGGCGGCGCGCCTGCGCCAGCACGACCCGGAACTCCTCCTGGCAGAGGATGAAGGCCTCGAGGAGGCGGCGGATCCAGGCGACGGAGAGGATCTCCTCCTGCGCGGGCACTCCCTCGGCCGCCTCCGCGGGCAGCAGGTCCCCAAGGTTGGCTGCCAGGTGGCGCTGGAAGACCTCGAGGTCGGCCTCCTCGCCCGACGCCATGGCCGTGTGGTCGCGGCGGAGCGAGAGGAGCGAGCCGAAGGAGAAGGGCGACGGGGAGGCCGACGCCCCCTGGTAGTCCGTCACCGGCATGGCCTCCGGCGAGGTCGCCGGCCGGGGGCGGGGCGGATCTCGCGCGCGCGCGGGCGTCCGGGCTTAGCGGGCTAGCGGGCGCGGGGCCCGGCGCATCTGTCGCGGCGACGGGGAGGGAATGGAATGGGAATGGGGAATGTGACAATGGAAGCGAAGTGGGAAGGGAGGATGGAGTTTTATATGAAGGCGTGAGATTAGGGGGTTCCCTACTTTAAATGGATTGTTAAATTAAATTAGCAGTGTTTAATAATGAGCTTGTTTTTGGGAGGCTGGGATGGCAGGGGTGCGCTAATCATGAAATGCTTCCACTTATTTATAGGCTGGGGAATTCCCATTCTTTTGTGCCTGGGATGTTTTCTACTGTACGCCTTCTTTTGGGTTGTTTTACCACAAAGTCCTTACCGGTGTTAGTGTTTATATTGCTTTTCATAGTAATAATCGCATGTTTTTAGCATGGCTTTTGGATTTCCATGCTTTGCAAAAAAAGCAGTTAAGCAACGGGATGCCAATCTCATTGCTGTCCATACCATACTCAGCTTCGCACAAACAATTTCTGAGCATTCCCAACGAGCAACGTAGAAGCAGTGAGCGCGAGCACGGGGGCCCCATGGACATGGGGCAGCGGAACGCGCCGGGGAGAACGGACGCTCTGCCACGTGGGACTCATCGCCGACCCGGTCCGCTCCGGGCTGCCCCTCGCTGCACTGCACGGGAATGTTCACCTTTCCACAGGCCAGCAAGCACCCCGGCCATGTCCACCAGCGAAGGTCGCGGCGAGCATGTCCGGTCGTTGGTCCGCGCGTTGAGTTGACCAGCGAATCCCCGTCCACGACGGGTGGGACAGTTATGTCGGTTGGAGTTGTCGCTTGCTTGCCGGGCCCCGCGTACCGGTGACGCCAGCCTTTTTTTAGAAGCAGATCGAGCTGGCAGATGATTCGCATTCTAGTAATGTTCACAGTTTCTTTTTGCTAGTGGCTGGGGCGCCACCTGGTGGCGCCACCTATGCGGCAATGTGCGCACTAATCAAACTGACACACTTATTAACGTGTTGACAATCCAAACGAGCAAGAGTGGCTAAAAATATAATACACAGAATCGAACTGCAGCAGAAGAGTGTTCATTCATAAAGCAAAGCAAGCGAAGTAGTTTCATCGATGCTAATAGATCTATATTAATAGAGGTGACAATCTTACAAGTGGATAGTTGGATGACTGATCACAGAAAGACATCCAACTGTTCAAGTCAAGGTTTAGCTTTCTCCGAAAGGTGGGCGATCTCCAAAAGAGGTAGAGTTCCTCGGATCATCACAACACAAGCATACCAAGTCTTAGTGAGAAACTAAACACGATACATGGATCATATGTACATGCAGTAGCTGGGGTCGACAGTGGTGCGTCAAGAGACGATGCACAGTTGCATCACTGGCTCACTAAGCTGCTCCTATTGCCATTTAATCAATCAACCGGTCTACCATCGAGACAGACCTCACCACCGTGAAGTACTGGCATACTCAAGAGGAGGGCACCTCCCCAGGAAGCCGAAACCTAGACATCAGCACAACCATGTTGGACCTTGTACTGCCTGTACAATGAAAAGAACATTATGATTTTCCAAAGCAAGAGTTTCCAAGAATAGGAAAATAAATTTTACATCAATTTCCTCTCAGATTCTGAAGACCTCCCTAAATCAGAAGAAGAAATCAAGTAGATGTACCTAACACACACAGATACATGAAGATAGGGTTGATAGATTGTGAATCAGTAGCTAACGTCTAACCATCTTGGAACACTGTCCCCCATGGTGTCCAGCCACCACCCTTCAGCAATTCATCAAATGGCAGCCGCTTTTTAAATGGTACTGTGTAACTAAAATCGACAATCCTGCAAACAAAATTGCAGAGACAAAAAAAATCTTGGCAAACTCACATGCAATTTGTATTTGATGTTTAGTTAGTTTGCAAATTTAGAGCCTAATGACAGCAGTTTTATTCTTCAGAAAAAAAAAACAACGACAGAGGCAAGGTCATACATGTGCGCGTGAAGACTTGTCTTTGTAGCCTGATTTGGTCATGCGAGTATGACACTTGTGTGAGTTCCAAACTTCTTTCACTCCTCGACTCATCGTCATGAGTTGCAAACTTGTATTTGCACTGATGTACTTTATGAAATAGGTACATATATATTACATGACAGGTTAGCAAAATCATGTTTTGTTCATTTCCTATTTGAAACAAAAAATTGTAGTGATCCTCTGCCCCATGAAGTTTCCTCAAAATAAGGGGAGAGTATACATTAAAATAGCTGCCAACTAAGGAATACACATAATACAAATGAGGAAGATATCAAGAAACAGTAACATCGCAAAATCTGGTAGGTTTTGCATTCATTTGTTCAAACTCATTGCGTACTCCTGCTGTAAATTTTAGAAGCCAATTGCAAGACTACAAACTGTATATTAACTCCTCTCTAAACAATGTTTTCTCTGCAGTTTGATCGTTAGTTTTCTTCAGGAAACAATAGGGAACGATCTTGTTGGAAATATATTATGGTGAAATAAAACCATGTAAGCTATCTCCAGCTGGACCAAGCATCTGCTATGTCGGATGTCGTTAGACCATATAAACATAAAAGGTAAACTGAACCAACTAACCAATATTCTGCAGTAACTACTAAATTCATGATTTGCAATCTAGTAATATTACTCCAGATCAGTAGTAAACTTACCTTCCTGATCAGTGTCACCTCCAGATCCACGACAATCACAGGTCCCATCCTCTTTATTCCCACGAGAATCACAGCTAGCCAGTCTTGTCAGAGTGACCTCCTTATAAGATCCAGCAGCCCATCTCCCTCTGCATCTACATACAAAACTCGAATCAATCAGCTGGAATTGGTGACTTAACAGATGATCTAGCTGAAGAAGAAGATGAATTCATCCATGTTTGCCGGTGAAGTGAGTCCATGGATGGAATCATTGGTACCTCGGAGCAGGAGGCGTGTATGGCGAAGTCGTTGAAGCAGTCGACGATGCACTGCTGGATGTCGAGGGACAGTGTGTCCAGGGTGCTCACCATCGACAGCAGTAGCCCCGGCTTGGCGGCGCAGTAGATCTCCACCCGGGTGTCCTCCTCCTTGCACTCCACCTCAAACTTCAAGCACACTCAGTCGGTCGCTGATCACCATTTTAAGCTACATCAGCAATGGCGCTCTGCTCCATTGGCGACTAATGTTTGTGAACGTGCATATGGAGCCCTGAGCAGTGGCGTTCGCAAATAAAACAACTGGAGAATGCTTTCCCTGAGATGTGCAATCTAGTTCTGCAGATTTTCGGATAGAAGCAGCAGCAGCAATATAAGGGCTCAGCTGAATCAGCTACTATAACGAACAAACAGATCTCGATTGAAACCGTCGAATTTACCGGCACCGAGCAGAGCAGAGCTCAGTCGCTTGTCATAAACTAAGACGAAATTGTGCGCGCACACGAGCGCAACTCGAATCGTAGACCAGAGGAGAAGGAGGCCCCGGTCAGATCAAAACCGAATGGACGGCCCTTGCCGTTCGGCGGCGCATCAGCTCGCGAAGAGAGAGGGAGGTGCAGGGGTACCTTCTTGCAGGTCAACGGGGAGCGCGAGGTAGTAGATGCAGTCGGTGCTCCGGCGGCGGCGTAGCTCCTCCTCGTCGACCGGCGCGTGCGGCGTTCTGCCTCCAGTCTTCGCGGCGAGTGGGTCTGAGAGAGAGAGAGGGAGGGAGAGAGGGGTCCATGGACAACCGAACGGCCATTGCCGCCGCCAGAATGAGCCGCCGATGCGCCGCTTTCGTTGTTCCCATACCGGAGCCGGCTTGACCTTGTCGATGACAGTCGGGATTTTTTTGTGCACGCGCCCCTAAGGACCGGCTTTCGGGAGCCCAGTCGTTGTCATTGAATCCTTGAATCGATCTGAAAAACCAAGCATCAAATCTCGTCGTTGCATACACACGACAAGAAACCCTAACCTCGTCGCGTCGAGGAGCTGGCAGGAATCTACGCCGGAGCTCCGTCTAATCTGTCTCCACGAACGAACTTGAGGAGGACCGGAGCCCGGAAGATTGACTCGAAAAAGTGCCGCCCTTGTGAGAACCAAAACCCTACGTATCTACCTCTCTCTCTTGCACGCACACACAAAAACCACTCGTCTCCTTTTTCTGAAACGTGCATGAGAATTTGCATTAAGAGAGAAGAGTGAAAATTACAAGAGGCCAGCCCATAGGCTAGCCAAAACCCTTGTCCACCACCCAAAAAAACCTTGTCCACCATCCACCACACATACCTAAGACACATTACTCGTGTTCACCCACAATTCCCTGAATTACTTGCCTCATCTGCCAGGCAAACGGCCACACGTTCCATTCGTCGGCGATCCTAACCATCAGTCCATTGATGGCCATGGCTATCTTGTCAAAAACTCTCATGTTCCTTTCCTTCAAAACGGAGTTCAAAACTAGGATGATATAAGAATTCATCTCCTTCCTTGTCGCAGTGCTAGCCGTTGTCCATCAGTCCACCAACACATCCTGCTAGGAAGGGGTGAAGCTTTCCCAACGTTTGACCTTCAACGCCTGAAACTATACTGTGCGCGCAAGTGTGCATTGAACAAGTAAATGATCAAGAGTTTTAGGCTCTTGCAAACACATCGGGCAGCTAGGCTGGTGTGGTAGTCCCCTGGCCGCAAGACGAACGAATGTCCATCCCCTATTCGTGACGACTAACCACGCGAAGAACTTCACTTGCGGCAGCGCCCAAGAGTCCCAAACTTCATGCGCGCCAGTCATCTCAGTTAGACCAAAGAAGAAAGCATGGTAGGCAGCACGGGCTGAATAACATCATGTTTCAATCCAAATCCATCGAAAGGCATCCGGCTGTTCGCTCATGTGCATTGTCTGCCTCTAAATCCCACCCCATAACTTGCAGAACCGGGTGATCATGGCAATTGTAAACGAACCCTTGATGTGTTCGATCCACCTATTTAGGGCAACGCCAACCTAAACCGCACAACCCATGCAAGTGACCGGAGGAACTGTCGCCACAATGCCAGGGGCAATATCGGTAGTAGAGACCCCTTTGATGCACTTGTCAGTCCAGAACACCGCATCCTTGCCATTGCCAACCATGCAGATCATCGATGTCGTGAACATACGTGTGATAACCCACAAGTATAGGGGATCTCAACAGTTTTCGAGGGTAAAGTATTCAACCCAAATTTATTGATTCGACACAAGGGGAGCCAAAGAATATTTATAAGTATTAACAATTGAGTTGTCAATTCAACCACACCTGAAGATTAAATATCTGCAGCAAAGTGATCAGTAGCACAGTAATATGATACTGTTGATAGCAGTGCTAACAATAGCAATGGTAACGGTGATAGAGGCGGGGTGTCTAGTCATGTCCTCATCAAACGGTAACAACAGTAACAGTTTTGTAGCAGTTGGAACATTAGCAATAGCAATAGTAACTTAGCAAGAGCAATATGTGGCAAACTCGTAGGCATTGGACTGGTGAATTCGTTGGATAATATTCAATATACAAAAGTCGTAATCTAGGGCGATACAGAACTAGCTCCAGTTCATAAATATAATGTAGGCATACGTGCTTACGGAAAAGAACTTGCATGGCATCTTTTGTCCTACCCTCCCGTGGCAGCGGGGTCCATAAGGAAACTAAGGGATATTAAAGCCTCCTTTTAATAAAGAACCAGAACAAAGCATTACCACATAGTGAATAGATGAACTCCTCAAACTACGGTCATCACCGGAAAGTATCCCAATCACTGTCACCCTGGGTTTACGGATCATAACATGTAATAGGTGCATATGGCTTGCAAGATCGGATCTAGAACATAGATATAATGGTGAAAGCATAAACGGTTCAGATCTGAAATCATGGCACTCGGGCCCTAGTGACAAGCATTAAGCATAGCAAAGTCATAGCAATATCAATCTCGGAACATAGTGGACACTAGGGATCAAGCCCTAACAAAACTAACTCGATTACATGATGAATCTCATCCAACTCCTCACCGACCAACGAGCCTACAAAGGAATTACTCACTCCCGACGGGGAGCATCATGGAATTGGTGATGGAGGATGGTTGGTGATGACGAAGACCGAAGATCCCCCTCTCCAGAGCCCCGAACGGGCTCCAGATCTGGCCCCCCGATGAAGAACAGGGGGTGGCGGCGGCTCCGTATCATAAAACGCGATGAAACTTCCTCTCCTCTTTTTTTCTGGAAAAATAGGATTTTATAGCGTCGGAATTAGGGTCAACGGAGCCCCAAGGGCCCCACCACCCACCAGGGCACGCCAGAGGGGGTGGCTCGCCCTGGTGTCTTGTGGGCAGCCAGCCCCCCCCTCCAGTGGGTCTTGGTTCCAGTATTTTTTATTTATTGCAAAATAATTCTCCAAAAAGTTTCATCCAAATCCAAGAACTTTTATTTCTGCACAAAAACAACACCATGGTAGTTCTGCTGAAAACAACGTCAATCCGGGTTAGTTTCATTCAAGTCATGCAAATTAGAGTCCAAAAGAAGAGCAAAAGCGTTAGGAAAAGTAGATACGATGGTGACGTATCAACTCCCCCAAGCTTAACCCATTGCTTGGCCTCAGGCAATTCAGTTGACAAACTGAAAGTGATAAAGAAAAACTTTTACGAACTCTTTTGTTCTTGTTTACATATATATGCTTAAACAACACCCAGGTTTTTAGCAAAGATCATGCCTAACCATGCAAGCAATAACTCTTAGAAATTATATTAGCTTATATCAATGGCATAATCAACTAGCGAGCAATAATAAGATATATCAAATGCCAATACTTTGTCAAAACAATCATGATATAATATGACAACAGTGGTAGCTCGCTAGCCCTTTTTGAGACCGCAGAACATAAATGCAGAGCACCTCCAAAGTTCAAGCAGCGACTAAACATTGTAATTCATGGTAGAAAAGATCCAGTTATGATGCATTTGACATTAACCATACACAATGCATGAGGATGACAATAGTGCTCTCAGGTCTGGTGCTTGTTTGAGAAGGTGATGACTCAACATAAAAGTAATTAGATAGGCCCTTCGCAGAGGGAAGCAGTGATTGGCAGAGGTGTCAAAGCTCAAAGCTTAAATCAGAGATACATATAATTTTGGGAGGTGCACCCTTCATGTCAACGTCCCGATCAAGAGTTATCAATATCTTCCATGCTAAACACATTAGCGGCAGTTCCCAAGTGGTAAAAGTAAAGGTTTACTCCCCCTCCACCAACAAACACAAGCCATGGCTAGCCGAATCCACGGGTGCCGTCCATACCAACAACAGTCCTGGGGGAGTTTTGTTTAATTACTTGCAATTTTTTATTTCGGGACTGGGCATCCCTATTACTGGCCCCTCTCGTGCAAGGACGAGTGAATAAACGCTCATCATGAGAATAACCCGCTTAGCATGGAAGATACTGACCGCCCCCTGTCGCTCCATGAGCGCTCGAGGCACACAAAATAGATGTTCATTTGAAATTTTAGAAGTGGCACATGCAAATTTACTTGGAACGGCAGGGTAATACCGCATAATAGGTAGATATAGTGGACTCATCTGGAATAACTTTGGTTTGAGGATTTTGATGCACAAGCAGTATTCCCGCTTAGTACAGGCGAAGGCTAGCAAAATAGGTTGAGAAGTGACCAACTAGAGAGCGAAAACGGTCATGAGCATGCATTATGAATAATCGACATTGAATACTAGCATGAGTAGGATATAAGCATCATGAACATAAATATCGTGGAGGCTATGTTGGTTTTGATTCAACTACATGTGTGAACATGTGCCAAGTCAAGCCACTTGAAACATTCAGAGGAGGATACCATATCATCATACTACATCACAATCATTTTAATGCATGTTGACACACAAGATAAATCATTATCCACTCCTAGCTACTTAAGCATGGCATGAGCAAATATAATCTCTAATTGTCCCTACAAACATGTTTGATCATAACATGTTGAATCATGGATATTGAGTTAAACATATTTACAAAAACAATAACAAGTTGAGTTCATACCCGCTTTCCTCTGCCACAGTCATTTCATCAAATATCGTCATTATTGCCTTTCACTTGCACGACCGAACGATATGAAAATAATAATAGTGCAAGAGTGTCGTGGAGTAAGCTGGAATCTGCAACATTTTATTCAGAGGAGAAGACAAAATAATATGGACTATCTGTTAGATCAACAATAATGAATATCAGAGCCACTCAACATTTTCATCGTGGTCTTCTCCTTGGTACGACTCGACAGAAGAAAAGGAAAATAATTTCAGAGAAGCACACTGAAATATTCTTGGAGTTTTTTATTTTTTCTTGAACAAAGCAAAAGAAGGAAAAACAAAAATGAGAAAAACTATTTACACAGGAAAGCTCCCAACAAACAAAAGAAGAAACGGGAAATCTTTTTGGGTTTTTCTTTTAATACTACAACTAAATTAAACTAGAAAGAAAAACCGAAAAGAAACAAGAAGTATTTTTGCATTTTCTCAAAGTTTTTCGAACACACAAGAAGAGAGAAAGAAAATAAATCTAGCATGGATAATACAATGAAAAAGTGTGGACACCGACAACTGGAATAAGGTGTGAACATGAATGTAATGTCGGTGGAAATACGTACTCCCCCAAGCTTAGGCTTTTGGCCTAGCTTGGTAATCACCACTCGCGGCCTAGATAATAGTCAGAGTGATAGCTCACGGAGGCCCTTGGTGCGGCCTCCTCAGCCCGTCGAGCAGCTTCGATCGCCGTGTTGTATTCGCGGGCCTCGCTCTCAAGGACGTAATATCTTCTTTTACTGTAATAAAAGAGAGCAGGTGCAGGCAAAATAACAGGTACAATGGGATTTTTATTGAACCTCAAATTGTAAGTATAATTAGTGGTTGTGCCCTTAACGAACTTATGGCGCTTCATGGCCTCAAACTCTAAGTACCGAGTAGGAAGAATGAGATCATTAGGCCAAGGTGACACACCCAGCTCCTTAGCTAAATGAGAGGCATAAATCCCACCATAAAATGACCACTATCAGTGTTGCTTTGCAACCTCCGTGCAAAGATCGCTCCAAGATTATAACATTTAATTCCTGTCAGAGCAGTGTGTATGAGGCTTAAGTCCGGGGCACATAGTGTGTTGCAATATTGCTTGCCCACGATGCATTTTCCATTAAAGAGTGCAAAGTAACACTACAAAAAAATACACTTCCGTGATGATACGTGTTTGTTACAGTAGGTCATGTTTTCTGTCATGCATGTACATCCATGACGATTTTATGACAAAATCAAGATAGTCATACCTGTACTATCGTAGAAGTGTTCCATGACATTACCAAAATTATCATCGCGGAAGTGTCCACTTCCATGACGATAAATGCCGCGTCATGGAAGTGCTATCATCAAGGGTAACCGACACGTGGCATCCACCGTGATGGGTCGTCGTTGAAGGAAATATGCCCTAGAGGCAATAATAAAGTTGTTATTTATATTTCCTTATATCATGATAAATGTTTATTATTCATGCTAGAATTGTATTAACCGGAAACTTAGTACACGTGTGAATATATAGACAAACTAAGTGTCACTAGTATGCCTCTACTTGACTAGCTCGTTGAATCAAGATGGTTAAGTTTCCTAGCCATAGACATGAGTTGTCATTTGATTAACGGGATCACATCATTAGAGAATGATGTGATTGACTTGACCCATTCCGTTAGCTTAGCATTCGATCGTTTAGTATATTGCTATTGCTTTCTTCATGACTTATATATGTTCCTATGACTATGAGATTATGCAACTCCCGAATACCGGAGGAACACTTTGTGTGCTACCAAACGTCACAACGTAACTGGGTGATTATAAAGGTGCTCTACAGGTGTCTTTGAAGGTACTTGTTGGGTTGGCATAGATCGAGATTAGGATTTGTCACTCCGATTGTCGGAGAGGTATCTCTGGGCCCTCTCGGTAATGCACATCACTATAAGCCTTGCAAGCAATGCAACTAATGAGTTAGTTGTGGGATGATGTATTACGGAATGAGTAAAGAGACTTGCCGGTAATGAGATTGAACTAGTTATTGAGATACCGAGATCGAATCTCGGGCAAGTAACATACCTATGACAAAGGGAACAACGTATGTTGTTATGCGGTTTGACCGATAAAGATCTTCGTAGAAGATGTAGGAGCCAATATGAGCATCCAGGTTCCGCTATTGGTTATTGACCGGAGACATGTCTACATAGTTCTCGAACCTGTAGGGTCCGCACGCTTAACGTTCGGTGACGATCGGTAATATGAGTTTATGTGTTTTGATGTACCAAAGGTAGTTCAGAGTCCCGGATATGATCGCGGACATGACGAGGAGTCTCGAAATGGTCGAGACATAAAGATCGATATATTGGATGACTATGTTTGGACTTCGGAAGGGTTCTGGGCAAGTTCGGACAAATACCGGAGTACCGGGGGGTTACCGGAACCCCCCGGGGAGTGTAATGGGCCTATTGGGCCTTAGTGGAGAAGAGGAGGGGCGGCCAGGGCAGGCCGCACACCCCTCCCCCTCTAGTCCGAATTGGACAAGGAGGGGGGGCGGCGCCCCCCTTTCGTTCCCCCTCTCTCCTCCTTCCCTCTCTCCTACTCCTACTCTTGGAAGGGTTGAAGTCCTACTCCCGGTGGGAGTAAGACTCCCCTTGGGGTGCGCCTAGGAGGGCCGGCCCCTCTCCCTCCTCCACTCCATTATATACGGGGGAGGGGGCACCCCATAGACACATGAGTTGATCAGTTGATCTTTTAGCCGTGTGCGGTGCCCCCCTCCACCATAATCCACCTCGATAATATCGTAGCGGTGCTTAGGCGAAGCCCTGCGCCGATAGCATCATCATCACCATCATCATGCTGTCGTGCTGATGGAACTCTCCCGAGAAGCTCTGCTGTATCGTGAGTTCGTGGGACGTCACCGAGATGAACGTGTGCTGAACTCGGAGGTGCCGTGCGTTCGGTACTTGGATCGATCGGATCGTGAAGACGTACGACTACATCAACCGCGTTCTCATAACGCTTCTGCTTATGGTCTACGTGGGTACGTGGACGACACTCTCCCCTCTCATTGCTATGCATCACTATGATCTTGCGTGTGCGTAGGAATTTTTTTGAAATTACTACGTTCCCCAACAGTGGCATCCGAGCCAGGTTTATGCGTAGATGTTATATGCACGAGTAGAACACAAGTGAGTTGTGGGCGATACAAGTCATACTGCTTACCAGCATGTCATACTTTGATTCGGAGGTATTGTTGGATGAAACGGCCCGGACCGACATTACGCGTACGCTTACGCGAGACTGGTTCTACCGACGTGCTTCGCACACAGGTGGCTGGCGGGTGTCAGTTCTCCAAGTTTAGTTGAATCGAGTGTGGCTACGCCCAGTCCTTGTGAAGGTTAAAACAACACATACTTGACGAAATATCGTTGTGGTTTTGATGCGTAGGTAAGAACGGTTCTTGCTCAGCCCGTAGCAGCCACGTAAAACTTGAAACAACAAAGTATAGGACGTCTAACTTGTTTTTGCAGGGCATGCTGTGATGTGATATGGTCAAGACATGATGCTAAATTTATTGTATGAGATGATCATGTTTTTTAACCGAATTATCGGCAACTGGCAGGAGCCATATGGTTGTCGCTTTATTGTATGAAATGAAATTGCCATGTAATTGCTTTACTTTATCACTAAGTGGCAGCGATAGTCGTAGAAGCAATAGTTGGCGAGACGACAACGATGCTATGATGGAGATCAAGGTGTCGGGTCGGTGACGATGGTGATCATGACGGTGCTTTGGAGATGAAGATCAAAGGCACAAGATGATGATGGCCATATCATATCACTTATATTGATTGCATGTGATGTTTATCTTTTATGCATCTTATTTTGCTTAGATCGACGGTAGCATTATAAGATGATCTCTCACTAAATTTCAAGGTATAAGTGTTCTCCCTGAGTATGCACTGTTGCGAAAGTTCGTCGTGCCGAGACACCACGTGATGATCTGGTGTGATAAGCTCTACGTTCACATACAACGGGTGCAAGCCAGTTTTGCACACGCAGAATACTCGGGTTAAACTTGACGAGCCTAGCATATGCAGATATGGCCTCGGAACACTGAGACCGAAAGGTCAAGCATGAATCATATAGTAGATATGATCAACATAGTGATGTTCACCATTGAAAACTACTACATCTCACGTGATGATCTGCTACCTCTTGAGCACTGCGTTGGTTTTCCCTTGAAGAGGAAAGGGTGATGCAGTAAAGTAGCGTAAGTATTTCCCTCAGTTTTTGAGAACCAAGGTATCAATCCAGTAGGAGACCACGCTCGAGTCCCACACACCTACACAAACAAATAAGAACCTCACAACCAACGCGATAAAAGGGGTTGTCAATCCCTTCACAGTCACTTACGAGAGTGAGATCTGATAGAGATGATAAGATAATATTTTTGGTATTTTTATGGTAAAGAGTAAAAGTAAAGATTGCAAGGTAAACGGTAATAGAAATAATTTGTTGACGGGAGATTAATATGATGGAAAATAGACCCCGGGGCCATAGGTTTCACTAGTGGCTTCTCTCAAGATAGCATAAGTATTACGGTGGGTGAACAAATTACTGTCGAGCAATTGATAGAATTGAGCATAGTTATGAGAATATCTAGGTATGATCATGTATATAGGCATCACGTCCGTGACAAGTAGACCGACTCCTGCCTGCATCTACTACTATTACTCCACACATCGACCGCTATCCAGCATGCATCTAGAGTATTAAGTTCATAAGAACAGAGTAATGCTTTAAGCAAGATGACATGATGTAGAGGGATAAACTCATGCAATATGATATAAACCCCATCTTTTTATCCTCGATGGCAACAATACAATACGTGTCATTTCCCCTACTGTCACTGGGATCGAGCACCGGAAGATTGAACCCAAAGCTAAGCACTTATCCCATTGCAAGAAAGATCAATCTAATAGGCCAAACCAAACTGATAATTCGAAGAGACTTGCAAAGATAACCAATCATACATAAAAGAATTCAGAGGAAGGTAAAACAAGCATAACTTCAAGATTTTAAGCACATAGAGAGGAAACTTGATATTATTGCAATATGTAGAAGCATATGATCCTCTCTCACAATAATTTTCAGTAGCATCATGAATGAATTCAACCATATAACCAGCACATAAAGCATTCTTTTCATGATCTACTAGCATAGAATTTTTATTACTCTCCACATAAGCAAATTTATTCTCATCAATAGTAGTGGGAGCAAACTCAACAAAATAACTATCATGTAAAGCATAATCCAATTGAAAATTAAAATCATGATGACAAGTTTCATGGTTATCTTTATTCTTTATAGCATACGTGTCATCACAATAATCATCATAACTAGGAGGCATGCTTTCATCATAATAAATTTGCTCATCAAAACTTGGGGGACTAAACATATCATCTTCATCAAACATAGCATCCCCAAGCTTTTGGCTTTGCATATCATTAGCATCATGGGTATTCAAGGAATTCATATTAAAAACATTGCTATCATGCTCATCATTCACATATTTTATGCCAAGCATTCTATGTAATTCTTCTTCTAGTACTTGAGCACAATTTTCCTTCCCATCATTTTCACGAAAGATATTAAAAAGATGAAGCATATGAGGTACCCTCAATTCCATTTTTTTGTAGTTTTCTTTTATAAACTAAACTAGTGATAAAACAAGAAACTAAAAGATTTGATTGCAAGATCTAAAGATATACCTTCAAGCACTCACCTCCCTGGCAACGGCGCCAGAAAAGAGCTTGATGTCTACTACGCAACCTTCTTCTTGTAGACATTGTTGGGCCTCCAAGTGCAGAGGTTTGTAGGATAGTAGCAAATTTCCCTCAAGTGGATGACCTAAGGTTTATCAATCCGTGGGAGGCGTAGGTTGAAGATGGTCTCTCTCAAGCAACCCTGGAACCAAATAACAAAGAGTCTCTTGTGTCCCCAACACACCCAATACAATGGTAAATTATATAGGTGCACTAGTTCAGCGAAGAGATGGTGATACAAGTGCAATATGGATGATAGGTATATGTTTTTGTAATCTGAAAATATAAAAACAGCAAGGTAACTAATGATAAAAGTGAGCACAAACGGTATTGCAATGCGTTGAAACAAGGCCTAGGGTTCATACTTTCACTAGTGCAAGTTCTCTCAACAATAATAACATAACTGGATCATATAACTATCCCTCAACATGCAACAAAGAGTCACTCCAAAGTCACTAATAGTGGAGAACAAACGAAGAGATTATTGTAGGGTATGAAACCACCTCAAAGTTATTCTTTCGGATCGATCTATTCAAGATTTTTTACTAGAATAACACCTTAAGACACATATCAACCAAAACCCTAATGTCACCTAGATACTCCAATGTCACCTCAAGTATCCGTGGGTATGATTATACGATATGCATCACACAATCTCAGATTCATCTATTCAAACCAACACAAAGTACTTCAAAGAGTGCCCCAAAGTTTCTACCGGAGAGTCAAGACGAAAACGTGTGCCAACCCCTATGCATAAGTTCACAAGGTCACTGAACCCGCAAGTTGATCACCAAAACATACATCAAGTAGATCACGTGAATATCCCATTCTCACCACAGATAAGCACATGCAAGACATACATCAAGTGTTCTCAAATCCTTAAAGACTCAATCCGATAAGATAACTTCAAAGGGAAAACTCAATCCATTACAAGAGAGTAGAGGGGGAGAAACATCATAAGATCCAACTATAATAACAAAGCTCGCGATACATCAAGATCGTGCCAAATCAAGAACACGAGAGAGAGAGATCAAACACATAGCTATTGGTACATACCCTCAACCCCGAGGGTGAACTACTCCCTCCTCGTCATGGAGAGCGTCGGGATGATGAAGATGGCCAGCGGTGAGGGATCCCCCCTCCGGCAGGGTGCCATAACAGGGTCCTGATTGGTTTTTCGTGGCTACAGAGGCTTGCGACAGCGGAACTCCCGATATATTCTGTTCCCCGATGTTTTTAGGGTATATGGATATATATAGGCGAAAGAAGTCGGCCAGGGGAGCCACGAGGGGCCCACGAGGGTGGGGGGCGCGCCCAGAGGGGGCAGGCGCGCCTCCCTGCCTCGTGGCCACCTCGAAGCTTCCCTAACGTCCACTCCAAGTCTCCTGGATTGCTTCCGTTCCAAAAATAACTCTCCCGAAGGTTTCATTCCTTTTGGACTCCGTTTGATATTCCTTTTCTTCGAAACACTGAAATAGGCAAGAAAACAACATTTTGGGCTCGGCCTCCGGTTAATAGATTAGTCCCAAAAATAATATAAAAGTGTATAATAAAGCCCATAAACATCCAAAACAGATAATATAATAGCATGGAACAATAAAAAATTATAGATACGTTGGAGACGTATCAGGATCTCACGGGTACAGAAGGTTGCGGCGGTGGAATTAGGGTTTTTGCTCCGTATCTGATGTTTCCAGGGTATATGAGTATATATAGGCGAAGGAGGTCGGTGAGGAGAGCTACAAGGGGCCCACGAGGGTGGAGGGCGCGCCCCCCTGCCTCGTGGCCTCCTCGTTCGTTTCTTGACGTCCACTCCAAGTCCTCTGGATCATGTTTGTTCCAAAAATCACGTTCCCGAAGGTTTTATTCCGCTTGGACTCCGTTTGATATTCCTTTCCTTCGAAACACTGAAATAGGCAAAAAAATAGCAATTCGGGCTAGGCCTCCGGTTAATAGGTTAGTCCCAAAAATAATATAAAAGTGTATAATAAAGCCCATTAAACATCCAAAACAGAATATATAATAGCATGGAACAATAAAAAAATTATAGATACGTTGGAGACGTACGGACATGGTTTAGTTGATATGGATCACGTGATCACTTAGATCATTAGAGGGATGTCTATCTAAGTGGGAGTTCTTAAGTAATTTGATTAATTGAACTTTAGTTTATCATGAACTTAGTACCTGATAGTATTTTGCATGTCTATGTTGTTGTAGATAGATGGCCTGTGCTGTTGTTCCGTTGAATTTTAATGCGTTCCTTGAGAAAGCAAAGTTGAAAGATGATGGTAGCAATTACACGAACTGGGTCCGTAACTTGAGGATTATCCTCATTGCTGCATAGAAGAATTATGTCTTGGAAGCACCACTAGGTGCCAAACCCGCTGCAGGAGCAACGCCAGATGTTATGAGCGTCTGGCAGAGCAAAGCTGATGACTACTCGATAGTTCAGTGTGCCATGCTTTATGGCTTAGAACTGGGACTTCAACGACGTTTTGAACGTCATGAAGCATATGAGATGTTCCAGGAGTTGAAGTTAATATTTCAAGCAAATGCCCGGATTGAGAGATATGAAGTCTCCAATAAGTTCTACAGCTGCAAGATGGAAGAGAATAGTTCTGTCAGTGAGCATATACTCAAAATGTCTGGGTATAACAATCACTTGATTCAACTGGCAGTTAATCTTCCGGATGATAGTGTCATTGACAGAATTCTTCAATCACTGCCACCAAGCTACAAGAGCTTCATGATGAACTATAATATGCAAGGGATGGATAAGACAATTCCCGAGCTCTTCACGATGCTAAAGGCTGTGGAGGTAGAAATCAAGAAGGAGCATCAAGTGTTGATGGTCAACAAGACCACCAGTTTCAAGAAAAAGGGTAAAGGGAAGAAGGGGAACTTCAAGAAGAACGACAAGCAAGTTGCTGCTCAAGTGAAGAAGCTCAAGTCTGGACCTAAGCCTGAGACCGAATGCTTCTACTACAAAGGGACTGGTCACTGGAAGCGGAACTGCCCCAAGTATTTGGCGGATAAGAAGGATGGCAAGGTGAACAAAGGTATATGTGATATACATGTGTACCTTACTAATGCTCGCAGTAGCACTTGGGTATTTGATACTGGTTCTGTTGCTAATATCTGCAACTCAAAACAGGGACTACGGATTAAGCGAAGATTGGCTAAGGACGAGGCGACGATGCGCGTGGGAAATGGTTCCAAAGTCGATGTGATCGCGGTCGGCATGCTACCTCTACATCTACCTTCGGGATTAGTTTTAGACCTGAATAATTGTTATTTGGTGCCAGCTGTAGCGACCCGACCTCAGACGGTCAAGTCTCTGTGCTTAAGTGTCATCCCTGGATCGGTATGCTGACACACACAGTACTCGAGGATTTATAACAGAGGTAAATCACATGTATAAAGTAACGTAAATACTATTACCACAAACCATATAGCGGAAGTAACAACAAGGTTGTGGATTCACATCAACACCAACGGCAAAGTTGAGTGTAGAAATCATAACCCTAACGTATCACTTACTCGTCGTAAGAAGTCCTGCAACATGAGACGTTTCAGCCACAAAGGGTCAGTACATTGAATGTACTGGCAAATTCACACCATAGGACAACGATGAATAATAGCTATCACTACATGCATATTTGGCTCGTGGAGGCTCTATGGTTAACAATGTTTTTGCGAAAAGCCAATTTTTCCCTACTACAAAGGAATATATTTTATTTAACTACAAAGTTGGTTGAAAACTATTGAGAAGGTTCCTCCAACTCAATCCCAATTAAAGTAATCATTAAAATCCCAACAAATTAATTTAGAGTGATGAGATCAATATGATAATCCAAGAACCAGATACTCAAGATGTCCATAACCGGGGACATGGCTAATCATGATTCGTTTATACACTTTGCAGAGGTTTGCGCACTTTCCCCACAAGACTCGATCTCCTCCGTTGGATTTCTCGCACTACATGGTGTTTGAGAAACGGGTGATCGAGACATAATCTTTCAGAAGCATTTACTCTCTACTCCGGGCAGACCGGTACACCTACAATCCCCCTACATCTGCTAGTCCACCTCTTCAAGAGCTCACGCAACTTACTCAACTATGCCAGAGCCCATAATGGCTTGTGGCTGCACACAGAAGTTTCTAGCATGAATAATCTTATGATCCCTTTGAGCCTGGGTGGCATTCCATAAGGTGATCACACGGGTCCTTCGAGATACCCTTGGGCAAGCACTGGGTTCTCCAGGTGCCCGGGCAAACCACTGGGTGCTCCAGGGTGCCCCAACCAATCCACCCAGATGTGTATTAAAGTAGCCACCTTAAGTTAACCATTATTAAAAACTCTCACATCTGTCATGGATACACTCAACCAATCTACGTCTACGAGCATAGCATAGCAGTATAAGCATAACGTAGAAGTAACTCCCAAGGTTTGAATGCTGGACAATGGGTTCCTACCTCATCAACTACTTCCCAATACCCACATGTTATCAAATCCTAACCATGCAATGTTTGAGGGTTGAAACTAATGCATAAAAACTGGGTATGAAAGGGATATGATCAAAGTGTGAACTTGCCTTGTACTGTTGTGAAGATGATTCGCACTCATAACTCCTGATAGTTCTACTCGTCACACTCCGGTCAATCTATCGTAAGCAAGCAATAGTAACCGCACATAAGCAATCATGCAAAAGAATCGAAGAACGAAGAAGACAAATCGGAAAGCATCAAAACCAAGCAAATAACTCTTGCAACATAAAACAATTTCTAACAGTACCAAAATTAAGTGAATTTGGCCTTATCAGAAAGTTTAGGTCAAGAGCTTCGATTTGCAAAAAGAATCAACTCAAACGGTGTTATAAAACTCAAGTTACAATCAAAAGAAGTTTGAATACAAATCTATTTGAAAAAAAAATTAAATTTTCAAAAATATGTTTAAGTTAATTATCTGGATAGAGGGGATCGTAACGAAGAAGTGGGCGTTGGTTTCGTTGGATTTGGACAAACGAGCAAAAAGTAGTGATCGTTTTAAGACTAGGGACTAATCTGTAAAAAACACTACGGATAGGTCCCTGGCCGAAATTAAAACGAAAAAGAAAAATCCTATCGAATGAACATTCGCTACAGAACCCTACAGAACGAAATCGTTCGCTACCAGAAGCTAACGACCGAACGCTCGCTAAATTAAGCAACTATAAAAGAAACAGGTTTTAAATGAAAACCGAAACCCAAAAAAACCCGGCAAACCGGGCGGGTTTATTACCGGTTCACAGCGGGTCGCGGATTGGGCGGATCGGGCCGTAGGTCGTCGATGGTGGCGGCTACTCCGGCGAATGGCGGCTTCGGCAGCGGTGCGCGCGGGGCGGCGGTGGATGCGGTGCGGGCGACGAGCGGCGTGCAGCGGCGCAGCAAGCGCGTGCGGCTCCGGCGTGCAGCGCAGGGTGGCGGCGGCGGCAAAGTGCGGCGGCGGCGAGTGCGGAGGCGGCGCGAAGCGAGGAGGCGAGGCGGCGGCTGGCGAGGAGGAGAGGCGGCGGGCCTCGCCTTATAAAGGCCAGAGAGGGGCGGCTTGTGGGAGGGGCAGGCGAGGAGACCGAGGCGGACACAGCGTCGCCGGCGAGCCGTGCGGGCGGCGGACTCCGCTCGAGGTCGGGGACGAGCTGCGCGCTGGGCTGGGCCTGGCTGAGGAGCTGGGCCGGCCCAGTTCGGCGGAAGGGAAGTTTTTTTAAATAAACCTTTTTCCAGACAAACAAAAATAATAAAAGCAAAATAAATAAAAATATTATATAGGCATATAATGTATCAAAATTTTTAGAAAAAGATATTCTACGACTTGAACATTTTTCTAGCATCAAATAAAATATACAACAAATCAAATAAAGCAAAGAGTGCTACTGCTCTAATAAAAATCTAATAAAAATCATTTTAAAAATACCAAAATGATTTCAAATTTATTTCTCTCCAATTTTCTACTGTAGGGAATCATTTTACCCTATTTTCAATATATTTTATTTTTGGAGAAAAATAATTTGAATAAAAGCCAAATAACTCCAAATTGAAAATAATTCCAATGGGATTTGAAATTTTATTCTTTGAAACTTCCAACTCATATTTCATATGATTTGAAGAAGTAATTTTATCTTCTCTCAAGAAAATCATTGAGTTCCTTCAAGTTTCTGAATTTGAAAATAGTTCCAAATGACATTCAAATATTTTCAAATACCCTTTTCATTTAATTAAATGGAAGAAGTCATGTCATCTTCTCTCTAGGGTTTTGTATTTGAAAAGAATTTGAATTCACAGAGAGCATAAAAGAAAATGAAAGTTTGGGAAAGTCCATTTATTCCCTCTCATTTAACTTTCAAAAAATTTCAAATTTCACTCACTTTCAGTCAATCAATCACACAACAATCAAACAAATGATCAAAACTATTTATTTAATAGAACATTCCGAAATTTAGAATTTTGGGATGTTACAAACCTACCACCCTTAAAATGAATCTCGTCCTCGAGATTCGGAGAGGCTAGAAAGAAATAGGTTAGGGTCGGGGTCTTCTCAAAATCCATAGATCGTCTCCGGAGGTTACGGTTCCATCAAAACTCATATATTCCATCCTTTTTGTTGACAGGGTCTGTCTTCTCAGATTCTCGGGAAAATTCCTTCTCTGGGCTCTTCCGGGAGTGGCATAACCTTTTTCCTCAATCCTTGTATCCCTTTCATATTGGTACGGTTCTTCTGAGACTGGGTCTTCTTATCAGACGGGTCTGGCGCCAATACTAAACAACTACCGATATCTCATGGTGGTCAACAATTTATGGTTTCTCCTGCAGGAAAATGGGTCTGAGCTGAACCTCACCGTATCCTACGTTTGGCAACAACTGCCTTGTACAAGGGAAAATACTTATACCATTCTAAGGTTCAAACAAGGTTTAATATCGTCGTCTCTCTACTATAGGTAAGTCACTCAGATTTACCATCCCATATAGCGAGGCGAATAATAAGAGTAAGTCGGTATGGTGATCAATCCATCCCGCACCCAAATCATTATCTTGTACATGGTTTAGCGAATCTCGCATTCTAACACTCGGTCTTCCTCACAAGCATTGCAGAATTTCTCTTGTCGACGAACTAAGTTCGGATAAATCCATGGATCCTGCAAGCCAAACGAATATCTATCGTTCCTTCACAACTCTCAGGTTTTGCGTAACTCCTATAAGATCGTCGGTGGGTAAGGTCGTAACTTCTTCCAGGGTTTTTCCTTCAGCAAGAGTGTGCTTGCTTCTTGGCAGGTCCTGGGGCCTGTGGGTTATGGCCCATCTCATCACTTGTAAACCCGGAACTCATCATCGGGGCAACTGATCATTATTCCAATATCTAGCTTCCTAGCATTCTTAAATCCATCCAATTGTACTGTCTCTCTTCCTTCCATTGGTACCAAACTAGGACATGATTACTCAGACTCATCATGGAGTTACATTTGCTCCATATTACCAACATTCTACCTCCTTTATATCCGATAATACTTCATCTCTTCATCCTCTTGGGATACCCCACATATCGAGACAAAACTCCTTCTTATTTTGTCCGAAGTCCACTTCGTGGAATATCATAATCCTTTTCCAGAGGTCAAGTGTCCTCACAGGGTACTACCACCCTTAAAATGCTCCAATTCTTCCATAGACCATATTTCTCATATCCTCGAAAACGGTCAAAATCTTTCCATAAAATCCAAATCAGTACCAACGATGCTAACTTTATTGATTCTCAAATTACTACAATCTCCTGCATTTCCATTACATGCCTCAACTCAACACCTCAATATAAAGGAAATGTTCCCACTGCTACTACTATACTTCTTACAGACACAACTAATTATCGCAAGTCTCCTTCTCCTTGGGACAATCTCTGGCAAAGTGCCCTGCTTCATTACAGCAGAAACATATTACTTCCGACAAGTCTCATGGTTTCCTTTCCCGGACTCCTTGCACCTAAAACAAATGATATGACGCAGGTCCTTACTGATATCCAATCTACTTCTCTTCCAGGACTTTTTCGTTCCAAACAGGGCTTCTATTTCCTGTGGTTCGTACTCTACTTCCTCTGTCGGGAATTCTACTAGATCCCCATTCAGACAATTCTGGGAGATGTGTCCTTCTTCTCCACATGAAAAGCAAGACTTAGTGCATGGTTTAATTGGGTCTTCTTCGGGTGTGTCCTCCACCTCTTCCTTCATTGTAGGTTCTTCTAAAATTTCCACGAGGGCTCCTTTCATTGCTTCTTTCTTCTGCTGGATGGTTTTTCGAACCATGGGGTAAATGTGACAGTGAGCAGGGTAGTGGGTAGTCCCTTCACACAAGAAACAAGTGATCTGCCTAGTTGGGCATTCTTCAGCTGGGTGACTTCCTTCAAAATTAGGGCATTCATCCTTGTGTTCCTTATGGTTGTGTCCTATTTCTCCACAAAGCTTGCATGCACAAGTTTTCTTCATATCCTTTCCATAAGGCTTCAATTTCTGGGACACAAACCGAGACTTTGGCAAAGTCAACTTAAATTCCTTCCAAGTGGTTGCTCCTTGCCATCCATTGATGGTTTGGTACATCCTCCACCAAGTAGCAGCACCTCTTTCAAAACACTCAAGAGCATGCTGGGTCATATCCTTTCCGGCTATAGGGTTATTCTCCATGTGATCCTCCATGTTCTGAATCCATCGGTCTGTCTCCAATTGACTCATCGTTCAAGAAAATACAAGATCATCTCCATTCATCCTCTATTAGGTCCATGGGTTTTGGGGTGAGATAAGAGAGATAGAGAGGGATACACACAATGCAAACAATGGTTTTGAAGAGATAGGTTTTTATTGTGGCTGTCGGAAAAACAACAAACAAATGACAGCTCACAAACGTCGCACCTAACGTAAGTATATAACAGGGGTTTGGTCTTCTAAAGGTCAATAAAACTTTAAAGTCTTCAAACTCGTCAAGTCTTGTTCATGTCTCCGATGACTACTTCTGATCGTGCTTGTCCTTCTCAAGTTCTTTTGCCAGATCAACTCTGGTAACGCGAAGTCTCTTGTGACGTCCTTTAATGTTCTGGAGTTGCATTCCAAACTTCTGGGTTTCAACATCCTTGGCATGAACCATGGTCCTACTGTCCTTCAGTTCCTGACGAATCTCCTGTTTCTCGAGGTTTTGCTCCTCCAGCTTGACTACTTTCGGCTTCTGGGTCATGAGTCCTTCACGAAATGCTTCCTTGTCAAATATAGCTTCCTGAAGGTCCATTTTAAACTTCTTGATGTAATACTCCAGATCCTGGTGATACACCAGCTAAGGTTAAAACTTCATCTTTTGCTGACAAGTGCTCCATTAGCCTTTTACCATCCAATCCTTCCGAAGAAATGCATGCTTAAATCAGCACGGTGACAATAGCATAAGCGGGCGATAACATCATGGTTAGCCATGTTTATGCCCATGTTACTGACATGAGTTTTCATTCCATAATTGATATCTTCTGTCTTAGGGTTTTGTTGACAAAAACTTTGAGTTCTAATGCTCCATGTTCCGGTCTTTCTCCAATACACCTTGATCTCGGGTATTGACGGCTTCCATAGTCTGCCAGGTTCCATAAGGGTAGCCTTCCTAGGTCATACTAAATCTGGAAATTCTTCAGGGCCTTCAAATTCTCCTAGTCTTCGGAGTCTTCAACTGTTGTAGTTTCCATTATTCGGATGCACGGTAAAATTCTCTTCATTCCAAATTGGTCTTAGTTGTCCGATATCTTGTACTTCTTGAAGTGGTCTCATCCGTCGTATCTTCGTGTGGTCAAAAGGGGAAAGGGGTATGGTCTCACTAAAATGGAATATTTGAATAAGCTCAGAAGAGAAGAGAGGTAAAAGATCTTTTTGAAAATGAAGTTGTAGAGAAAATCTTTCCTATGGGCTTGCCAGTTTCTAGGGTCACGTCCTACAGTCAACATGTGCTCTGATACCATCTTGTAGCAACCCGACCTCAGACGGTCAAGTCTCTGTGCTTAAGTGTCATCCCTGGATCGGTATGCTGACACACACAGTACTCGAGGATTTATAACAGAGGTAAATCACATGTATAAAGTAACGTAAATACTATTACCTCAAACCATATAGCGGAAGTAACAACAAGGTTGTGGATTCCCATCAACACCAACGACAAAGTTGAGTGTAGAAATCATAACCCTAACGTATCACTTACTCGTCGTAAGAAGTCCTGCAACATGAGACGTCTCAGCCACAAAGGGTCAGTACATTGAATGTACTGGCAAATTCACACCATAGGACAATGATGAATAATAGCTATCACTGCATACATATTTGGCTGGTGGCGGCTCTATGGTTAACAATGTTTTTGCGAAAAGCCAATTTTTCCTACTGCAAAGGAATATATTTTATTTAACTACAAAGTTGGTTGAAAACTATTGAGAAGGTTCCTCCAACTCAATCCCAATTAAAGTAATCATTAACATCCCAACAAATTAATTTAGAGTGATGAGATCAATATGATAATCCAAGAACCAGATACTCAAGATGTCCATAACCGGGGACACGGCTAATCATGATTAGTTTGTACACTCTGCAGAGGTTTGCGCACTTTTGCCCACAAGACTCGATCTCCTCCGTTGGATTTCTCGCACTACATGGTGTTTGAGAAACGGATGATCGAGACACAATCTTTCAGAAGCATTTACTCTCTACTCTGGGCAGACCGGTACACCTACAATCCCCCTACATCTGCTAGTACACCTCTTCAAGAGCTCACGCAACTTACTCAACTATGCCAGAGCCCATAATGGCTTGTGGCTGCACACGGAAGTTTCTAGCATGAATAATCTTATGATCCCTTTGAGCCTGGGTGGCATTTCATAGGGTGATCACACGGGTCCTCCGGGATCCCCTTGGGCAAGCACTGGGTTCTCCAGGTGCCCGGGCAAACCACTAGGTGCCCTAGGGTTCTCCAACCAATCCACCCAGATGTGTATTAAAGTAGCCAGCTTAAGTTAACCATTATTAAAAACTCTCACATCTGTCATGGATACACTCAACCAATCCACGTCTACGAGCATAGCATAGCAATATAAGCATAACGTAGAAGTAACTCCCAAGGTTTGAATGCCGGACAATAGGTTCCTGCCTCATCAACTACTTCCCAATACCCACATGTTATCAAATCCTAACCATGCAATGTTTGAGGGTTGAAACTAATGCATAAAAACTGGGTATGAAAGGGATATGATCAAAGTGTGAACTTGCCTTGTACTGTTGATGAAGATGATTCACACTCATAACTCCTGATAGTTCTACTCGCCACACTCCGGTCAATCTATCGTAAGCAAGCTATAGTAACCGCACATAAGCAATCATGCAAAAGAATCGAAGAACGAAGAAGACAAATAGGAAAGCATCAAAACCAAGCAAATAACTCTTGCAACATAAAATAATTTCTAACAGTACCAAAATTAAATGAATTTGGCCTTATCAAAAAGTTTAGGTCAAGAGCTTCGACTTGCAAAAAGAATCAACTCACACGGAGTTATAAAACTCAAGTTACGATCAAAAGAAGTTTGAATACAAATCTATTTGAAAAACAAACTATAAATTTTCAAAAACATGTTTAAGTTGATTATCTGGATAGAGGGGATGATAACGAAGAAGTGGGCGTTGGTTTCGTTGGAGTTGGACAAACGAGCAAAAAGTAGTGATCGTTTTAAGACTAGGGACTAATCTGTAAAGAAACACTTTGGATAGGTCCCTGACCGAAATTAAAAAGAAAAAGGAAAATCCTATCAAACGAACGTTCACTACAGAACCCTACAGAACAAAATCATTCGCTACCAGAAGCTAACGAGCGAACGCTCGCTAAATTAACTAACTATAAAAAAAGGGTTTTAAACAAAAACCGAAACCCTAAAAATAAACCAGCGAACCAGGCGGGTTTATTACCAGTTCACGGCGGGTCGCGGATTGGGCGGATCGGGTCCCGGGTCGTCGACGGCGGTGGCTACTCCGGCGAACGGCGGCTTCGGCAGCGGGGCGCGCGGGGCGGCGGTGGATGCGGTGCGGGCGGCGAGCGGCGTGCAGCGGCGTAGCAAGCGTGGGCGGCTCCGGCGCGCAGTGCGGGGTGGCGGCGGCGGCGTGACGGGCGGCGAGTGCAGAGGCGGCGCGAAGCGAGGAGGTGAGGCGGCGACTGATGAGGAGAAGAGGCGGTGGGGCCTCGCCTTATAAAGGCCAGAGGGGGGCGGCTTGCGGGAGGGGCGGGCGAGGAGACCGGGGCGGACACGACGTCGCCGGCGAGCTATGCGGGCGGCGGACTCCGCCCGGGGTCGGGGACGAGCTGCGCGCTGGGCTGGGCCTGGCTGAGGAGCTGGGCCGGCCCAATTCGGCGGAAGGGAAGTTTTTTTTTTAAAATAAACCTTTCCCCAGACAAACAAAAATAATAAAAGCAAAATAAATAAGAATATTATATAGGCATATAATATATCAAAATTTTCAGAAAAAGATATTCTATGACTTGAACATTTTTCTAGCATCAAATAAAATATACAACAAATCAAAAAAAGCAAAGAGTGCTACTACTCTAATAAAATCCAATAAAAATCATTTAAAAAATACCAAAATGATTTCAAATTTATTTCTCTCCAATTTTCTACTGTAGGGAATCATTTTACCCTATTTTCAATATATTTTATTTTTGGAGAAAAATAATTTGAATAAAAGCCAAATAACTCCAAATTGAAAATAATTCCAATGGGATTTTAAATTTGATCCTTTGAAACTTCCAACTCATATTTCATATGATTTGAAGAAGTCATTTTATCTTCTCTCATGAAAACCATTGAGTTGCTTAAAGTTTCTGAATTTGAAAATAGTTCCAAATGAAATTGAAATATTTTCAAATACCCTTTTCATTTAATTAAATGGAAGAAGTCATGTCATCTTCTCTCTAGGGTTTTTTATTTGAAAAGAATTTGAATTCACAAAAGAGCATAAAACAAAATGAAAGTTTGGGATAGTCCTTTTATCCCCTCTCATTTAACTTTCAAAAAGTTTTCAAATTTCACTCACTTTCGGTCAATCAATCACACAACAATCAAACAAACAATCAAAACTATTTATTTAATATAACATTCTGAAATTTAGAATTTTGGGATGTTACACCAGCGTTGAGCATGAACATTATATCTGGATCTTGTTTGATGCGAGACGGTTATTCATTTAAATCTGAGAATAATGGTTGTTCTATTTATATGAGTAATATCTTTTAAGGTCATGCACCCTTGAAGAGTGGTCTATTTTTGATGAATCTCGATAGTAGTGATACACATATTCATAATATTGTAGCCAAAAGATGCAGAGTTGATAATGATAGTGCAACTTATTTGTGGCACTGCCGTTTAGGTCATATTGGTGTAAAGCTCATGAAGAAACTCCATTCTGATGGACTTTTGGAATCACTTGGTACTTGCGAACCATGGCTCATGGGCAGGATGACTAAAATGCCGTTCTCCGGAACAATGGAGTGAGCAACAGATTTGTTGGAAATCATACATACTGATGTATGTGGTCCAATGAATGTTGAGGCTCGCGGCGGGTATCGTTATTTTCTCACCTTCACAGATCATTTGAGCAGATATGGGTATATCTACTTGATGAAACATAAGTCTGAAACATTTGAAAAGTTCAAAGAATTTCAGAGTGAAGTGGAAAATCATCATAACAAGAAAATAAAGTTTCTGCGATCTGATCGTGGAGGAGAATATTTGAGTTACGAGTTTGGTCTTCATTTGGGACAATGCGGAATAGTTTTGCAACTCACACCACCCGGAACACCACAACATAATGCTGTGTCCGAACATCGTAATCGTACTTTACTAGATATGGTGCGATCTGTGATGTCTCTTACTGATTTACCGCTATCGTTTTGGGGTTATGCTTTAGAGACGGCTGCATTCACGTTAAATAGGGCACCATCTAAATCCGTTGAGACGACGCCTTATGAACTGTGGTTTGGCAAGAAACCAAAGTTGTCGTTTCTTAAAGTTTGGGGCTGCGATGCTTATGTGAAAAAGCTTCAACCTGATAAGCTCGAACCCAAATCGGAGAAATGTGTCTTCATAGGATACCCAAAAGAGACTGTTGGGTACACCTTCTATCACAGATCCGAAGGCAAGACATTCGTTGCTAAGAATGAATCCTTTCTAGAGAAGGAGTTTCTCTTGAAAGAAGTGAGTGGGAGGAAAGTATAACTTGATGAGGTAACTATACCTGCTCCCTTATTGGAAAGTAGTTTATCACAGAAATCTGTTCCTGTGACTCCTACACCAATTAGTGAGGAAGCTAATGATGATGATCATGTAACTTCAGATCAAGTTACTACCGAACCTCGTAGGCCAACCAGAGTAAGATCCGCACCAGAGTGGTACGGTAATCCTGTTCTGGAGGTCATGTTACTTGACCATGACGAACCTACAAACTATGAGGAAGTGATGATGAGCCCAGATTCCGAAAAATGGCTTGAGGCCATGAAATCTGAGATGGGATCCATGTATGAGAACAAAGTGTGGACTTTGGTTGACTTGCCCGATGATCGGCAAGCCATCGAGAATAAATGGATCTTCAAGAAGAAGACTGACGCTGACGGTAATGTTACTGTCTACAAAGCTCGATTTGTTGCGAAAGGTTTTCGACAAGTTCAAGGAGTTGACTACGATGAGACTTTCTCACCCATAGCGACGCTAAAGTCCGTTCGAATCATGTTAGCAATTGCCGCATTTTATGATTATGAAATTTGGCAAATGGATGTAAAGACTGCATTCCTGAATGGATTTCTGGAAGAGGAGTTGTATATGATGCAACCTAAAGGTTTTTATCGATCCAAAGGATGCTAACAAAGTGTGTAAGCTCCAGCGATCCATCTATGGACTGGTGCAAGCATCTCAGAGTTGGAATAAACGTTTTGATAGTGTGATCAAAGCATATGGTTTTATACAGAATTTTGGAGAAGCCTATATTTACAAGAAAGTGAGTGGGAGCTTTGTAGCATTTCTAATATTATATGTGGATGGCATATTGTTGATTGGAAATGATATAGAATTTCTGGATAGCATAAAAGGATACTTGAATAAGAGTTTTTCAATGAAAGACCTCGGTGAAGCTGCTTATATATTGGGCATCAAGATCTATAGAGATAGATCAAGACACCTAATTGGACTTTCACAAAGCACATACCTTGATAAAGTTTTGAAGAAGTTCAAAATGGATCAAGCAAAGAAAGGGTTCTTGCCTGTGTTACAAGGTGTGAAGTTGAGTCAGACTCAACGCCCGACCACTTTAGAAGATAGAGAGAGAATGAAAGATGTTCCCTATGCTTCAGCCATAGGCTCTATCATGTATGCAATGCTGTGTACCAGACCTGATGTGTGCCTTGCTATTAGCTTAACAGGGAGGTACCAAAGTAATCCAGGAGTGGATCACTGGACAGCGGTTAAGAACATCCTGAAATACCTAAAAAGGACTAAGGATATGTTTCTCGTTTATGGAGGTGACAAAGAGCTCGTCGTAAATGGTTACGCCGATGCAAGCTTTGACACTGATCCGAATGACTCTAAGTCACAAACCGGATACGTATTTATATTGAACGGTGGAGTTGTTAGTTGGTGCAGTTCTAAGCAAAGCGTCATGGCGGGATCTACGTGTGAAGCGGAGTACATAGCTGCTTCAGAAGCAGCAAATGAAGGAGTCTGGATGAAGGAGTTCATATCCGATCTAGGTGTGATACCTAGTGCATCGGGTCCAATGAAAATCTTTTGTGACAATACTGGTGAAATTGCCTTGGCAAAGCAATCCAGATTTCACAAGAGAACCAAGCACATCAAGAGACGCTTCAATTCCATCCTCGACCAAGTCAAGGAGGGAGACATAGAGATTTGCAAGATACATACGGATCTGAATGTTGCAGACCCGTTGACTAAGCCTCTCTCACGAGCAAAACATGATCAGCACCAAGACTCCATGGGTGTTAGAATCATTACTGTGTAATCTAGATTATTGACTCTAGTGCAAGTGGGAGACTAAAGGAAATATACCCTAGAGGCAATAATAAAGTTGTTATTTATATTTCCTTATATCATGATAAATGTTTATTATTCATGCTAGAATTGTATTAACTGGAAACTTAGTACATGTGTGATTATATAGACAAACTAAGTGTCACTAGTATGCCTCTACTTGACTATCTCGTTGAATCAAAGATGGTTAAGTTTCCTAGCCATAAACATGAGTTGTCATTTGATTAACGGGATCACATCATTAGAGAATGATGTGATTGACTTGACCCATTCCATTAGCTTAGCATTTGATCATTTAGTATATTGCTATTGCTTTCTTCATGACTTATACATGTTCCTATGACTATGAGATTATGCAACTCCCGAATACCGGAGGAACACTTTGTGTGCTACCAAACGTCACAACGTAACTGGGTGATTATAAAGGTGCTCTACAGGTGTCTCCGAAGGTACTTGTTTGGTTGGCATAGATCGAGATTAGGATTTTTCATTCCAATTGTCGGAGAGGTATCTCTGGGCCCTCTCAGTAATACACATCACTATAAGCCTTGCAAGAAATGCAACTAATGAGTTAGTTGCGGGATGATGTATTACAGAACGAGTAAAGAGACTTGCCGGTAACAAGATTGAACTAGGTATTGAGATACCGACGATCGAATCTCGGGAAAGTAACATACCAATGACAAAGAAAACAACGTATGTTGTTATGCGGTTTGACCGATAAAGATCTTCGTAGAATATGTAGGAGCCAATATGAGCATCCAGGTTCCGCTATTGGTTATTGACCGGAGACGTGTCTCGGTCATGTCTACATAGTTCTCGAACCCGTAGGGTCCGCACGCTTAACGTTCGGTGACGATCGGTAATATGAGTTTATGTGTTTTGATGTACCGAAGGTAGTTCGGAGTCCCGGATATGATCACGGACATGACGAGGAGTCTTGAAATGGTCGAGACATAAAGATCGATATATTGGATGACTATGTTTGGACTTCAGAATGGTTCCGGGCAAGTTCGGACAAATACCGGAGTACCGGGGGGTTACCGGAATCCCCCGGGGAGTGTAATGGGCCTATTGGGCCTTAGTGGAGAAGAGGAGGGGCGGCCAGGGCAGGCCGCGCGCCCCCTCCCCCCTAGTCCGAATTGGACAAGGAGGGGAGCGCCCCCTTTCCTTCCCCCTCTCTCCTCCTTCCCTCTCTCCTACTCCTACTCTTGGAATGGTTGGAGTCCTACTCCCGGTGGGAGTAGGACTCCCCTTGGGGCGCGCCTAGGAGGGTCGGTCCCTCCCCCTCCTCCACTCCATTATATACGTGGGAGGGGCACCCCATAGACACACAATTTGATCAGTTGATCTTTTAGCCGTGTGCAGTGCCCCCCTCCACCATAATCTACCTCGGTAATATCATAGCGGTGCTTAGGCGAAGCCCTGCGTCGGTAGCATCATCATCACCGTCATCACACCGTCGTGCTGACAGAACTCTCCCGTGAAGCTCTGCTTGATTGTGAGTTCGTGGTACGTTACCGAGCTGAACGTGTGCTGAACTCAGAGGTGTCGTGCGTTCGCTACTTGGATCGGTCGAATCGTGAAGACGTACGACTACATCAACCGCGTTCTCGTAACGCTTCCGCTTACGGTCTACGAGGGTACGTGGACGACACTCTCCCCTCTCGTTGCTATGCATCACCATGATCTTGCGTGTGCGTAGGAATTTTTTTGAAATTACTGCGTTCCCCAACAGTCGTTAAGCTATCGGGTTCCGGTTTGGATCCGATAACCCGTTAATAGCCCGGACCAATGGTGATTTTCCACGTGTAAAATTCTCATTCACCGACGATCCACATGTCAGCTCAGCGTTGGGACAGATGTCAACCGTCCATTGGACAAGAATCGCCAATGAAATGTTGACACGTGGGACGGCCCAATAGAGGCCCATATAGGTTTAAAAGTCGGCCCAGGAACAGGCCCACAAGATTTTGTTAGATGTAACGGGCCAGCCCGTTAAGAGCCTAACATTTTCTGGACCAAATTATGGCTCACATCAGATGCAGGCCATTAAAGGACTGCAATATTCTGGGCCAGTTTACAGCCCATATTAGACCCGGCCCGTTAAGAGCCTGCAATAGTTTGGGCCAAATTACGGTCCATACCTGATCCGGCCCGTTAACTGACTTTCATTTCTCGGGCCAAATTACGGCCCATAACAGATACGACCCTTTAACAACTACTGTGCCATCCAGCCCTTTGGGGGGCCTGATTTGCTCTTCGGCCTCTTAATGGCCCATTTAACAGTTTGGCCCGATGTTAGTTTCGGCCTGTCAGCGGCCCTATCTACATATGGGCCTCATTCGGCCCGGTTTCACTTTTGGCCATTTAAAGGCCCGAGTTGCACCTGGGCCTAATTCTGGTTCGTAGTTACATTCGGCCTCTTAACGACCCATAGTCTTCATGGATACATTCTAGCCCAAACTGCCTATCGGCCCGTTAAAGGCCCTTGAGAGTGTTGGGCCTAATTTTGGCCCGTTATACATCCGGCCTGCTTCCCGCCCGTCATGTAATTGGGTCAGCCAAGGCCCAAAAACATTTCAACCTGTTAATGGCCCATCACACAAATGGGCCAATAATGGGCCGATGTATATCACAGCAAGCTGTCGGCCCGTGATTTGTTCGCCACAATTAAGGCTCAATGTAGTTCTCAACCTGTTAAAAGCCTATTTAATTTTCCGGCCCAATTAAGGCAAGTGGTTTACTCGGCCTTTTAAAGCCCGACACTAATAGTGGGCCAGATTAAGACTAGACCTAAATAATGGCCCAAGATGATTATAGGCCTACGGTTCGGCGCGTACTAGCGATTGGCGACCGACCAGTTTTAGTACCGAAAATATTTTTTTATAAACCTAACCTATTGGCTCATTGCGCGCCGATCGAAGATGACGACCTTTTCTCAGAGCGACGACAGCATAAACATCAAATAAATTACAACATCGTGACGAAGAATAAACCTAGACTATACAACAAACAAATTAGAGCATATTACATCCCCTGGGCATCAAAGTTCGCCGCCAGTGATAATAAAGGGCAACTAGACAACAGATTCCATACACTGGGCAGGTCGCCACCAGTGGAAGTAAACAGGCTGACAAAATAATAGACAGAACCGACAGCACTTCAACACAGTTCAAGAAAGGTTAGCCCGGCCCAGGAGCTGCAGCGCAAGCAGTTTAGCAACCTGATGAGACTGCGCTTGTTTGATGCTTATATCCACCAACTTAACCTGCATAGCATCAATAAACGTCCTGTACTTATGGTTAATCTTGCATAGAGATTGGAGTTCCAGTCGGATTTGAGTGGAAGCATGTCTTTCTTCTTGAATTTCAGATTGAAGAAGTCGAACAGATTCACGCGGCAACTTCATTGAGCTTGTGTCACTGAGTAAGTTCGACACTACATCAAGACATGACTTTGTGGTTGTATCCCTACCCTCAAGATGTATTGCCTTGTTCTCTGGAATATATGTTAGAGGGACAAACAATGGATTCATCTCACTATCATTGTGGCAGTTCTTCCTAGCATCAGTGTTATCACCCTGAAAGAGAAACAAGTAAGTAGATAACAGGTTTTGCACGTATAAGCATCAGCGCTGTCAATTCATCTCATTTCTTTGTCAGAAATAAAGAGACACAGTTTAAAATAGCATTAACATAATAGGCATTGTTCATAGTTAAGACGACAGGAAATGGCATTGTGCAGGAGCGACCAGCTTCACCATACCACTGGATTACAAATCAAGAACACAAGCATACATGTAGTGCTAAACAACGTATAAGCATGAATGGTGAGTGTACTGTCAATTTATACCATTTCAGATTGGTAAATAAAGAGACATGATTTAAATAACATTAATATAATATGGCATTGTTCATAGTTGAGACATAGAAGGATATGACATTGCGCTGGAGTTGGTAGTTTCACCACACCACTGGATTACAGATCAAGAACACAAGCATACACACAATGCTAAAGAAGATAACTTGCTATGTTTATTTTAACTTACATGGTATGAATAAGGAACTAGGTTTTACAGCTAAAGACTGAAATTGAGAAGGCCAAACTTATGTTTATGTACTTCTTCATTATAAACTTTGAACAAGCAATTTGATGTAGACGACAAAAATAAACAGCATTTGCACTTATAGCTATCCAAATATACACAACAATGTTTGAAGGCTCTAGGAGGACAAACTTACATTAGTAGTGAAGACCGACTCTATAAAGCCCTTGTCCATATTGATGGGGCGGGGGGGGGGGGGGGCAATTCAAGAAGTTTACCGCACACTCTTCTTCAAGAGCATTGCCTTTATTCTATATCTTGTTAAGAGTAAATATAGATGTGAAAATATAGGAACAAATGGGGATTATTTAACCTAAGATGTGGAGTACAAATTTAAATAGAGCATACAGGCAAAATGCATCGACAAGAGCAATGCAGAGCTAAACTTCTTTAGTAACATTGATTTTATTCAATATTTTGGCAAGAGTAAATGTAGATCTGATGTGTAGAAAATGGAGGGCAAGGGAAAATAAGCTGCAAAGTGTACATGAATAACTAGCTGACAATATAAGTACAGTGATAAAGGACAGCAGATACTTACAAGAACAATGCAGAACTAAATTTCTTCATAAGCATTGGGTTTATTCTACATTAGTGTAAGCATTAATATAGATCAGCTAATTTGGAGCGAATAGTGGATAAGCAAGCTATATGATACGTCCATTTTGCATCATGCTTTTATATTGATATTTATTGCATTATGGGTTGTTATTACACATTATATCACAATACTTGTGCCTTTTCTCTATTATTTTATAAGGCTTACATGAAGAGGGAGAATGCCGACAGCTGGAATTCTGGACTGGAAAAGGAGCAAATATTAGAGTCCTATTATGCACAACTCCAAAAGTCCTGAAACTTCATGAAGAATATTTTTGAAATATATAAAAAATATTGGGTGAAGAAAGCACCAGAGGGGGGCCACTAGCCAGCCACAAGGGTGGAGGGCACGCCCTGCCCCCTGGGCGCACCCCCGTCCTTGTGGGCCCCCTACCAGGCCTCCGACGCCCATCTTCTGCTATATGGTGTGTTTTGACCTGGAAAAAATAAGAGGGAAGCTTTCGGGACGAAGTGCCGCCGTCTCGAGGTGGAACCTGGGCAGAACCAATCTAGGGCTCCAGCGGAGCTGTTCTGCCAGGGAAACATCCCTCTGGGAGGGGGAAATCAAAGCCATCGTCATCACCAACGATCCTCTCATCAAGAGGGGGTAAATCTCCATCAACATCTTCACCAACACAATCTCCTCTCAAACCCTAGTTCATCTCTTGTATTCGATCTTGGTCCCAAAACCTCAGATTGGTACCTGTGGGTTGCTAGTAGTGTTGATTACTCCTTGTAGTTGATGCTAGTTGGTTTATCCGGTGGAAGATTATATTTTTAGATCCGTAATGATAATTAATACTTCTCTGATCTTGATTATGAATATGCTTTGTGAGTAGTTACGTTTGTTCCTGAGGATATGGGAGAAGTCTTGTTATAAGTAATCATGTGAATTTGGTATTCGTTCGATATTTTGATGAGATGTATGTTGTCTTTCCTCTACTGGTGTTATGTGAACGTCGACTACATGACACTTCACCATTATTTGGGCCTAGGGGAAGGCATTGGGAAGTAATAAGTAGATGATGGGTTGCTAGAGTGACAGAAGTTTAAACCCTAGTTTATGCGTTGCTTCGTAAGGGGCTGATTTGGATCCATATGTTTCATGCTATGGTTAGATTTATCTTAATTCTTCTTTCGTAGTTGCGGATGCTTGCGATAGGGGTTAATCATAAGTGGGAGGCTTGTCCATGGAAGGTGTCAGGACCCCGATTCCAAGTCACACCGATCTAGCCTGTAACACCTCATATAGCATTGCGGCCTCACGCACGGTACTCCCACGGGTGTCGCCTTACCATGGCCCGGGACCGTTTGCGCCTATTGGCTCACGTATATGATAATGTCGCTAGCATCCATATGACAGAGAACCCGGGCCGACATGGCTAGTCGTGAACCCAAAGCGGCACTAACGTATGGGAACAGGCATACATGAATCAACATCGAACGTGTCGGTCAGCAGCGTGTGAATCCGGGTTGTAGCACTGGGCTAACAGGACTCCGGGAACCCGGGCTGTAGCAAGCTAGGCAGGACTCCGGATGTCACCGCGTGACATTTCCCCGAAGGGACAGACACAGGAACGATAAGATTCACATGCCGGCCAGTCAGGTGTCCAGAGCAGTAGTGCTGGGCTAGCAGGACTCCGGTGAACCGGGCTGTAGCGGACTACTATGGCTCAAGGAGGCACTAGACTACATTTCCCCATAAGAGAGGCTGCCCAGGATAAACAACTAGATTGTCGGATCCCACACATACCAAGCATTTCAAACATACACACAATATGCTCGATATGTGCAAATACAACATGGCATCACAACAAAACTCTACAACTCAAGTACTTTATTTAAAGGGCTCCGGAGAGCCTTACATAACTTGTTCATACAGATAGGGGTCACATGACCCGACACTCAAGTCATACAATCATACAAGCACATGCGGAAGCAAACTGTCTGGGTACAGACACTAGAAAGAAAGAAGGCTTGACGAAGCCTGTCTATCTACATAGGCCCTTCACAAGCCTAGATCACCACCTGGGTGGCAAGTCACTCGTCGTCGTCGAGTTCTACGTAGAACCCGTCAGAAGGGGCGGTGTTGTCGTCTGAAAACAGTAATTAAAGCAACATGAGTACAAAGGTACTCAGCAAGTCTTACAACAGATCCTACTATACATGTTCATTCTCAAGAAGGTAGTGGGGTTATTGCAGCAAGCCAGCTTTGACTCTTGGCTAAGCTATCCTACGATACACCACTTGTGAAATAGTTTTCGCACACGAGTCCACTAATCACCATCTCAATACTCCACCGTGGATCCTCCCTCGTCATCCAACGAGAGGGCCATCCGCGGTACTCACACTTATCTTGAGGCTTTTAGTAGTATCCATTTACTTGTCTATGAACTGCATAAGCGACCAAGTAGTCCTTTACCGCGGACGCGGCTATTCGAATAGTTTTATACCCTGCAGGGGTGTACTTCGTCACACACGCTCTCACCACTTATCGTCGCTACACGACGTGTACTCGGCAACCTTCAAGCGGAAGCCCAACGTGGGTGTCGGCCACAGCCTACCTAAACACTCGAGTCTCTAGTCCAGGTTTATCGCCTATTCAGGTTCCATCCGCAGGGAGTCCGGCCGAGGTTTCCACATACGGCCCCAAACGATGTGTGCAGGGTTCCCGGACACCAAACGGGCGACTCGGTACACCGTGCCACGAGCCTACCGCATCACAGCCCACCCCTTGGTCAGCGCTGTCCACGGCCTCCAGCTTACTACAAACACCAGAAACTACGTGCAACTCCTGGACAGAGGACAAGGGTGAATAAGAAGCCGAGGGGGTCCATTGGTTTCGGGCCCAATGTGTGGTAGTAGCTGAATCTTAAATCACGCATACAGATCTCAGTTCTTAGGGACGGTCTCAATGAAACAACCCACCATGTACTCCTACATGGCCTCCCATCGATACCTTTACCAAATCGTATTCAACACTTCACTCTCATTACCGACACACGCACTTTCACTCTAGTTCATCACCCTGATGAGCCAGACCTGACACAACTCTAAGCGTAGCAAGCATAGCATTGTAGGAACACAACATGGCTCAATCAACTCCTACACATGCTAGTGGGTTTCATCTAGTTACTGTGGCAATGACAGGTCATGCAAAGGAAAGTGGGTTCAACTACCGCAACACACAGCAGTTTGAATCGCGTTGTCTTAATGCAGTAAACGAGAGCAGAAGCGAGAAGATGGGTTTGTATCGAAATGATCAATGGGTTGCTTGCCTGACGGAGTGGTGGTGGGATACTGCCCTTCAGTTGGATACTCGTGAATATCCTCGGAGGCAGGACCTACCACAAGGAGCATACCGAAGCACAATCAACACCAAGCAAGTGCAACAATATGATGCATGCATGAGACATGGCAAGATGGATGTATTGGGCTAATGCAACTAAGACCAGAAGGGTTTGGACTATTTTGAATCAAAGATTCAAATTCCAAGTTCATAAATGGCCCATATTAGTGCTTTATCTTGTTCTGTATAAAACAGTAGGTTAACTTGCTTAATCATGCATGAAACCAGTACAGATGGATAGAATGGATTTTTCTGATCATTTTTCATATATAAATCTTTTCATTCTGAGCTATAGATTATTTTCTATGATTTTTTGAAGTTTGTGATAATTTCTGGAATTTCCAATATAAGAATAATTCCAGTAATGCTTTACTGCGTCAGCCTGACGTCAGTGTGACGTCAGCAGGTCAACGGGGTCGTCCAGGTCAAACCTGACGTGTGGGTCCCCTGTGTCAGTGTCACTGTTAGGTAATTAGCTAATTAGGATTAGTTTTAACTCTAACCCAGATTTAATTAGCAGGCGGGCCCCACTTGTCAGTGACCCTGGGGGGGTCAACCTGTGGTCAAACCACGTTGACTCGCCGGCGTTTAGCCGCCGGCGACGTCCAGACGCGGCGGTGGAGTGCGGGATTGCTCCTCCGGCGACCAAAAGGACGGCGGAGAGTACCTACGTGTAGCTGGGGGCGAACCGCGTCGACTGGTGGTGGTAGTGGAGCTCGGGGTCGCCGGAATCGACGCCGGCGACGAGCCGTGCGGCTGCCGGGGTACGGGCGTGGTTGAAACCGTAGCTAGAGAGCACGGCGAGGGACATGCGATGGCGCTACAGGTTCCTGGCGTTGCGGTGGAGCTAATGGCTACGGTGGTGCGGCCGTTGGATGGCCGGAGCCTCGTCGGCGACGAGCTCGTGCGGCGGCGCGTACGGGTGAGCTTCGTGCGGTGGCTACAGAGCTCGAGAAAGAGAGAGGAGAGGATGGGAAGGTGGCCATGCTCACGGCGGTTGCGACGGAGCGGACGGCGAGGTCGGAGGCGAGCTGTTGCAGTGGCGACGGCGGAGGGGATCTCCGACGGTGAGCGGCGAAGGCGAGGTCGGTGGCGGAGCTTCGGGGCTCGGCTTGCTCGAAGGAGTGGGCGACGGCGGTGCTGTTGGACACGGTGGAATGGCGCGAGGTCGACGGTGGCGCGGTTACTCCGGTGAGGTGGCTGCGGCGGCGTCGGCCATGGTGGGGAAAGGCGAGGGAGAGGCGACGGGGGAGAATGGCGGTGTCCAGAGGCTCGGGGCGCGTCGAGGGAGTCGTCCAGCGCATCCACGGCGAGGGCGGCAAGCAGGTGGCGCGGTGGCGAGCTCGCGCTCGCCGGCGTCACCTCTCTGCCTGCTCTGGCGAGAGCAGGCAGCTGACTGGCGCGGGCCAGCACAGTGCTGGGCCGCCAGGTGGGCTGCCAGGTGAGTTTCTCTGCTTTCTGTTTTTCTCCTTTTTTATTATTTCTGTTCTGTGTTTTGAAATAGTAAAAATACTATTTCATTTGGAAAAATCCTGAAAATATTCTGAGGCACCTTTGACATTATTCTCAACAGCCTAAAAATACTTTCAAGATTATTTGGGCATTTGAAAATAGTTATAGGATTTAAAATGCCCAAATGCAAATACTTATGGCTTGTGCAAAAATCCAAGATGGCCTCCAAAAATATGAAACCATTTTTGGCAGAGGTTTTAGCCAGACCAAAGGTGGTGAACATTTATGGAGGGCATTTCAGGTTCATTGAAAAGAATTTTAGTAAACCCTAGTTGTTCCAGGGGGGTGCTGGGGGTTTCTGGCATCCCCATTTCAGGTTTCTGTGAAATGTAGACATGATGCAACACTCTAATGCATGAACTAGCTAGGATGTGACAACTCACCCCCACTCAAAAGAATCTCGTCCCGAGATTTAGGATCCGTTGGGAAGAAGGTGGGGTACTCAAGTCGAAGACGATCCTCCCTTTCCCAAGTAGCTTCTTTCTCGGAATGGTGTGACCATTGAACCTTGAGAAACTTGATGTTTTGGCGTCGAGTGGTACGCTCGGCTTGATCAAGGATTCGAACGGGATACTCCCGGTATGTGAGATTATCTTGGAGATCAAGCGTTTCGTGGTCCACTCCACGGATAGGATCCGAGAAGCAACGCCTGAGTTGGGAAACGTGGAAGACGTCATGAACCTTGGAAAGATGCGGAGGTAGTTCCAATTGGTAGGCAACTTCTCCTCGCTTGGCAAGAATGCGAAAGGGTCCAATGTAGCGAGGAGCCAATTTGCCTTTGATACCGAATCGATGGGTTCCCTTTAAAGGAGTCACCCGAAGGTAAGCCTTCTCGTCAACCTCAAAAGTCATAGCCTTATGTTTGCGATCATAATGGCTCTTTTGGCGAGATTGGGCTGTTTTCAATTTCTCACGAATAATGCGAACCTGCTCTTCTGCTTCCTGAATCATATCCGGGCCAAAGAGTTGTCTTTCCCCGGTTTCTGACCAGTTAAGAGGCGTTCGACATTTTCGTCCATAGAGAACCTCGAAAGGGGCTTTGCCCAAGCTAGCTTGGTAACTATTGTTATAAGCGAACTCGGCGAATGGAAGGCATTTCTCCCAATCCATGCCAAACGAGATGACAGAAGCTCGGAGCATATCCTCCAGAATTTGATTAACTCGTTCTACCTGACCACTTGATTGAGGGTGAAAGGCGGTGCTAAAAGAGAGACGAGTTCCCATAGCATTTTGGAAACTTTCCCAAAATCGAGAGGTGAAGAGACTTCCACGGTCTGAGTTAATTTCCAATGGAACACCATGAAGAGACACTATTCGGGAGATGTACAAGTCTGCTAGCTGGCTAGCGGTTATACTCTCACGAACAGGTAGGAAGTGGGCTACTTTGGAAAGACGATCGACAACAACGAAGATAGCATTATTCCCTCTCTTGGTCCTGGGAAACCCGGTAATGAAATCCATACCGATTTTATCCCATTTCCATTCAGGAATAGCCAGAGGCTGAAGGGTGCCAGCAGGCCGTTGATGCTCTGCTTTAACACGACGGCAGACGTCGCAATTAGCAATGTATTGAGCAATTTCTCTCTTCATCCTAGTCCACCAAAACCTCTGGCGTAGGTCTTGATACATTTTAGTACTACCGGGATGAATGGTGAGAGGAGATTCATGAGCTTCCTTAAGGATCAATCGCCTCAGGTTGCGTACCTTGGGAACCACTAGGCGGTCTCCAAAGAACACAACACCTTGGTCATCAACGGAGAAACAATCCGCAACTCCTTTCTTGATGTTTCTCTTAATACGGGAGATTCCCGGATCTACCTTCTGAGCTTTAATGATCTGATCCGTAAGGGTAGGTTTCGCCACCAGGGTGGATAGAAAACCTCGAGGAACAATGTGAAGGTTAAGCTTACAGAATTCCTCGTGGAGAAGTGGTTGACTTTGTTGTAACATCAAGTTGTTACAATAGGATTTACGGCTTAGCGCATCAGCCATGACGTTGGCTTTGCCCGGGGTGTAAGTTATTCCTAAGTCGTAGTCTGAGATCAACTCGACCCAACGTCTTTGCCTGAGATTCAAATCCGGTTGGGTGAAAATGTATTTCAGACTCTGGTGGTCGGTGAAAATCTCGCAACGATTACCGAGAAGGTAATGTCGCCATGTTTTGAGTGCATGGACTACGGCTGCAAGCTCTAGATCATGTGTGGGATAATTATCCTCATGTGGACGCAACTGTCGGGAAGCGTAGGCAATCACATGACGATCTTGCATGAGTATGCAACCTAGTCCTTGTCGCAAGGCGTCGCAATAGATAACAAAGTCCTTCGAAAAGTCTGGTGGTACGAGTACGGGGGCAGATGTCAGGCGTCTTTTCAGTTCCTGAAAGCTGAACTCGCACTGTGGGGTCCACTCGAACTTTTATCTTTCTTGAGGAGTTCGGTTAGAGGTTTAGCAACCTTGGAGAAATTCTCGACGAAGCGGCGGCAGTAGCTCGCTAAGCCAAGGAAACTCCGGACTTGCTTGACCGATTTAGGTGGAGTCCAGTCAAGGATGGCTTGAACTCGCTCGGGATTGACAGCAATACCTTTACCAGAGATTACATGGCCTAGATAGGTCACTTCTGGCAACCAGAATTCACACTTAGAGAATTTAGCATAAAGGCGATGCTCTCGAAGTTTCGTCAGTACTAGCCTTAGATGCTCGGCATGTTCTGCCTCGTTCTTGGAGTAGATGAGTATATCATCGAGGTATACTACGACGAATTTATCCAAATACTCCATGAAGATTGAGTTCATTAACCGAGAGAAGGTGGCTGGAGCGTTGGTTAAACCGAAGGACATGACAGTGTACTCGTATTGGCCATAACGAGTAACAAAGGCCGTTTTAGGAATGTCCCCGTTCTTGATTTTGATTTGATGGTAGCCCAACCTCAAATCCATTTTAGAGAAGACTGAGGATCCAGCGAGCTGATCATACAGATCGTTGATCCTGGGAAGCGGATACTTGTTCTTGATTGTGACTAGGTTGACGGGTCGGTAATCTACAACCATCCGATCCGTACCATCCTTCTTCTTGACGAAGAGGACGGGGCAAGCCCACGGAGAAGAACTAGGACGGATGAAACCCTTTTTCAAGGACTCATCGAGTTGTTTCTTAAGCTCGGCTAGCTCTAGGGGTGCCATCTTATAGGGTCTTCTAGAGATTGGGACGGTTCCTGGAACAAGGTCTATCACGAACTCAACATCCCTGTCAGGTGGAATACCTGGCAGTTCTTCAGGGAAGACATCCGGGAAGTCACGGACTACCGGCACATCTTCGAGGTCTGGAAGAGGGTTGGCATTTAATGAGTAGAGCTGACGCTTAGACACTCGGGTCAAAACATTGACTGTCTTGCCCGACGGATGGGTGAGTTGAACAGTTCTAGTAGAGCAATCAATCTTAGCATAATGGGCTGACATCCAGTCCATACCCAAGATGATGTTTATGTCCGAGGACTTGAGAGCTATTAGTGATGCAAGGAAGACCAGTCTGTCAACAAGAATTTCATTTCCATGGCTTATCTTAGAGGTTTGCCACTTAGAACCAGGAGTTTGAATTACCATGGAAGTGGGCATGTCACAAAATGTGGTGTTGTGTAATCGAGCATAGCTCTCAGAGATAAATGAATGAGATGCTCCAGTATCGAAAAGAACAGTTGCCGGATGGCAATTAACAAGGAGCGTACCAAGGACGACGTTGGGATCCTCATGAGTTTCTTCAGCTGAAACATAGTTGACATGGCCACGTGCAGTGGTGGCTGGCTTGGCGTAGTAAGTCTTTCCTGCTGGCTTACCACGGCCAACGGACTGTCCAGGTTGATTGAGGTTGTTTCGGGGGCACTCGCGCAAATAGTGACCCGTTTCTCCACACTTGAAGCATGTCACAATATTGGGGCGTGGAGCAGCATTAGCAGCGGGGCCACCATAGACCTTGGGCGGTGCATGCTGCTGGTTGGGGCGAGGCGCCTCGAAGGATGGCCTCGGAGTGAACCTGGGTGGCAGAGCAGTATTTGGAATCCAGACCCGGCGCTTCTGGGATCCGGAGCCAGATGAGGAACCAAAATCACGAGAGTGCTTGCGTGTAGCGTCATAGTCAGTTTGTCCTGTCTCGGCACTGATGGCCTTATTGACCAACTTTTGGAAGGAGGTGCACTCATGCAGACGGAGATCACGGCGAAGCTCAGGGCTAAGTCCCTTGCGGAACCTTGCCTGCTTCTTGGCGTCGGTGGATACCTCTTCAGGAGCATAGCGTGCTAGATTTCCAAACTCACGGCTGTATGCATCCACGGTCAGTCTGCCTTGGGTGAAGTTGCAGAATTCTTCCCGCTTACGATCTATGAGACCCTCCGGAATGTGATGCTCACGGAAAGCCTCACTGAACTCAGCCCAAGTAGTGATTTGGCCAGCTGGGCGCATAGCCTCAAAGTTTTCCCACCAAAGGCTAGCAGGGCCTTCGAGGTGATAGGCAGCGTAGGTAACCTTATCAGCTTCGGCTACGTTGGCAGAACGTAGCTTATGGGTGATGCTGCGAAGCCAATCATCCGCATCAAGGGGCTCGACGGAATGGTTGAACTTCGGTGGGTACAACTTGATAAAGTCATTGATGGACACCAGGTCGTTCCTCTGGTGACGTGCAGTATTCTGCTCAATTCGCTCTAGCAAGCGGTTAGTCTCACGCTTGTTTCTTTCTGCCTCCAGCATAACTTCGGCCAGTGAAGGCGGTTGGGGCAGATTCTCCGCCCTGGCTGCATTGGCTTCACCCTGCGCCTGGACAGCAGGGTTGTTGCGGGTGTTAACCATCCTAGGAGAAACAAAGCAACGGTTTAGACGAGGATGGCTAAATCTTGATAGGGAAATGCGGAATGTAATGGATAACACGGAATGCAGAGATGACCATCAGTATGACATGGTAACATAGCAACATACATATACCAACGGTCATACACGCCATACATAGTTTAGTACAAGCCCAGGCTAAGGTACAACTACGATGAAAGACGATACATCTCATCAGAGGCATTCCAAGCTCCTATACATTATTTTTCTACACCTCCGGAACGTGATACACACCAAGTCGTATCCCACAAGACACGCAGGACTGTGGAGATTACAACTGTTACAATACTAGTGGAACTACTACCAACTCAGACGTCTCCGTAGTAATCTTCATAGAAGTCACCACCATGTCCTGGGAGCTGAACATGATCATCTGGAAACAGTCGGTCCTGTGGAGCTTGCGGTCCATAGGGACTCGGGTGTGGCCTTGGTCCAACAAACGGTGGCAGACGGGGTCCACGAGGAGGGGTGATGCCTCCTACATCACACCATTCCATACATTCTGGCAGACCAGATCGCACGGGGTATAAGTCCCTCATGTCCATAAACCCAGCTTGCACGGCAGGTGCAAACCGTGTCAGAGTGGCCCAGTGATCAGCACGAGCATTAAAGAGCTCCATTCGCAAGGCACGATTCTCACGGTCCTTGTCCTCAAGCATCTCGGTGGTGGTACGGAGTAGTGAGCCCTCATGGGTAGAATCACAGTAAGTGGCCTGATAGTACCCCTGTGCCCCAGGGAGTGCTGCTGGCATGTAGCAGAAGTCAGTGTTCTGAAGCAAGGCAGTTCTGGCTCGCATGATAGTCATCATTGAGTAAGCTGCGTCCTGCACAGACATCTCGATAGTAACCCCAAGTCCATAAGAGCAATGGAGGGGTTCAGTGGCTCCAGGATAGGATGGGTAAATCCTGACTGTGCAAAGATATTGACTTTGATTAAAGTCTCGGAACTGCTCCTCGACGGTATACTCGGGATACCAACGATAGCCTGTCTCAACCATCACTCGGACCAGCATGGCCGTGTGACCAGGTACGCCGATGCACCGGGTCAGACGAACCACTTGGTTCTGGGAACGGGTGGCCATCTGAAAGCACGAAATAATGCAAGGCATTAGTATTTCTAGGAGAATTCGGACAGCATAACGGCTGTAAATGCTCGAAAAAGGATTTGAGACATTCGCAACAGTTTGCATTACCACTCAACAACATCATGTCAAGGTTCTGGTTCAACCGACAACATACTAGGGTAGTAGAAACTAAACCGAAGCATGGAACCAACAATCCTATAAGTTACTACGGATTAGTAACACGTGAACCTGATAGAGAGGAGAGAGCCTAGTCCTTAACCCGCGTAGAATGAGAAGAGTATGACTCAGATCAGAGGGCATGAGGTAAAGGAGTAAAAGCACCTTACGTTCCCTCCCACAATCAATTCCCCTACATATAACTAAAGCATTTCTAGACTCGACATCGACCAGTTTGGCTTATCGCACCTACAGGCAGTCCGGCTCTGATGCCAACGCTGTCAGGACCCCGATTCCAAGTCACACCGATCTAGCCTGTAACACCTCATATAGCATTGCGGCCTCACGCACGGTACTCCCACGGGTGTCGCCTTACCATGGCCCGGGACCGTTTGCGCCTTTTGGCTCACGTATATGATAATGTCGCTAGCATCCATATGACAGAGAACCCGGGCCGACATGGCTAGTCGTGAACCCAAAGCGGCACTAACGTATGGGGACAGGCATACATGAATCAACATCGAACGTGTCGGTCAGCAGCGTGTGAATCCGGGCTGTAGCACTGGGCTAACAGGACTCCGGGAACCCGGGCTGTAGCAGGCTAGGCAGGACTCCGGATGTCACCGCGTGACATTTCCCCGAAGGGACAGACACAGGAACGATATGATTCACATGCCGGCCAGTCAGGTGTCCAGAGCAGTAGTGCTGGGCTAGCAGGACTCCGGTGAACCGGGCTGTAGCGGACTACTATGGCTCAAGGAGGCACTAGACTACATTTCCCCATAAGAGAGGCTGCCAAGGATAAACAACTAGATTGTCGGATCCCACACATACCAAGCATTTCAAACATACACACAATATGCTCGATATGTGCAAATACAACATGGCATCACAACAAAACTCTACAACTCCAAGTACTTTATTTAAGGGCTCCGGAGAGCCTTACATAACTTGTTCATACAGATAGGGGTCACATGACCCGACACTCAAGTCATACAATCATACAAGCACATGCGGAAGCAAACTGTCTGGGTACAGACACTAGAAAGAAAGAAGGCTTGACGAAGCCTGTCTATCTACATAGGCCCTTCACAAGCCTAGATCACCACCTGGGTGGCAAGTCACTCGTCGTCGTCGAGTTCTACGTAGAACCCATCAGAAGGGGCGGTGTTGTCGTCTGAAAACAGTAATTAAAGCAACATGAGTACAAAGGTACTCAGCAAGTCTTACAACAGATCCTACTATACATGTTCATTCTCAAGAAGGTAGTGGGGTTATTGCAGCAAGCCAGCTTTGACTCTTGGCTAAGCTATCCTACGATACACCACTTGTGAAATAGTTTTCGCACACGAGTCCACTAATCACCATCTCAATACTCCACCGTGGATCCTCCCTCGTCATCCCACGAGAGGGCCATCCGCGGTACTCACACTTATCTTGAGGCTTTTAGTAGTATCCATTTACTTGTCTATGAACTGCATAAGCGACCAAGTAGTCCTTTACCGCGGACGCGGCTATTCGAATAGTTTTATACCCTGCAGGGGTGTACTTCGTCACACACGCTCTCACCACTTATCGTCGCTACACGACGTGTACTCGGCAACCTTCAAGCGGAAGCCCAACGTGGGTGTCGGCCACAGCCTACCTAAACACTCGAGTCTCTAGTCCAGGTTTATCGCCTATTTAGGTTCCATCCGCAGGGAGTCCGGCCGAGGTTTCCACATACGGCCCCAAACGATGTGTGCAGGGTTCCCGGACACCAAACGGGCGACTCGGTACACCGTGCCACGAGCCTACCGCATCACAGCCCACCCCTTGGTCAGCGCTGTCCACGGCCTCCAGCTTACTACAAACACCAGAAACTACGTGCAACTCCTGGACAGAGGACAAGGGTGAATAAGAAGCCGAGGGGGTCCATTGGTTTCGGGCCCAATGTGTGGTAGTAGCTGAATCTTAAATCACGCATACAGATCTCAGTTCTTAGGGACGGTCTCAATGAAACAACCCACCATGTACTCCTACATGGCCTCCCATCGATACCTTTACCAAATCGTATTCAACACTTCACTCTCATTACCGACACACGCACTTTCACTCTAGTTCATCACCCTGATGAGCCAGACCTGACACAACTCTAAGCGTAGCAAGCATAGCATTGTAGGAACACAACATGGCTCAATCAACTCCTACACATGCTAGTGGGTTTCATCTAGTTACTGTGCTAATGACAGGTCATGCAAAGGAAAGTGGGTTCAACTACCGCAACACACAGCAGTTTGAATCGCGTTGTCTTAATGCAGTAAACGAGAGCAGAAGCGAGAAGATGGGTTTGTATCGAAATGATCAATGGGTTGCTTGCCTGACGGAGTGGTGGTGGGATACTACCCTTCAGTTGGATACTCGTGAATATCCTCGGAGGCAGGACCTACCACAATGAACATACCGAAGCACAATCAACACCAAGCAAGTGCAACAATATGATGCATGCATGAGACATGGCAAGATGGATGTATTGGGCTAATGCAACTAAGGCCAGAAGGGTTTGGACTATTTTGAATCAAAGATTCAAATTCCAAGTTCATAAATGGCCCATATTAGTGCTTTATCTTGTTCTGTATAAAACAGTAGGTTAACTTGCTTAATCATGCATGAAACCAGTACAGATGGATAGAATGGATTTTTCTGATCATTTTTCATATATAAATCTTTTCATTCTGAGCTATAGATTATTTTCTATGATTTTTTGAAGTTTGTGATAATTTCTGGAATTTCCAATATAAGAATAATTCCAGTAATGCTTTATTGCGTCAGCCTGACGTCTGTGTGACGTCAGCAGGTCAACGGGGTCGTCCAGGTCAAACCTGACGTGTGGGTCCCCTGTGTCAGTGTCACGGTTAGGTAATTAGTTAATTAGGATTAGTTTTAACTCTAACCCAGATTTAATTAGCAGGCGGGCCCCACTTGTCAGTGACCCTGGGGGGGTCAGCCTGTGGTCAAACCACGTTGACTTGCCGGCGTTTAGCCGCCGGCAACGTCCAGACGTGGCGGTGGGGTGCGGGATTACTCCTCCGGCGACCAAAAGGACGGCGGAGAGTACCTACGTGTAGCTGGGGGCGAACCGCGTCGACTGGTGGTGGTAGTGAAGCTCGGGGTCGCCGGAATCGACGCCGGCGATGAGCCGTGCGGCTGTCGGGGTACGGGCGTGGTTGAAACCGTAGCTAGAGAGCACGGCGAGGGACATGCGATGGCGCTACAGGTTCCTGGCGTTGCGGTGGAGCTAATGGCTACGGTGGTGCGGCCTTTGGATGGCCGGAGCCTCGTCGGCGACGAGCTCGTGCGGCGGCGTGTACGGGCGAGCTTCGTGCGGTGGCTACAGAGCTCGAGAAAGAGAGAGGAGAGGATGGGAAGGTGGCCATGCTCACGGCGGTTGCGACGGAGCGGACGGCGAGGTCGGAGGTGAGCTGTTGCAGTGGCGACGGCGGAGGGGATCTCCGACGGTGAGCGGCGAAGCCGAGGTCGGTGGCGGAGCTTCGGGGCAACCGAGCGCTCGGGGCTCGGCTTGCTCGAAGGAGTGGGTGACGGCGGTGCTGTTGGACATAGTGGGATGGCGCGAGGTCGACGGTGGCCGCGGTTACTCCGGCGAGGTGGCTGCGGCGGCGTCGGCCATGGTGGGGAAAAGGCGAGGGAGAGGCAACGGGGGAGAATGGCGGTGTCCAGAGGCTCGGGGCGCGTCGAGGGAGTCGTCCAGCGCATCCACGGCGAGGGCGGCAAGCAGGTGGCGCGGTGGCGAGCTCGCGCTCGCCGGCGTCACCTCTCTGCCTGCTCTGGCGAGAGCAGGCAGCTGACTGGCGCGGGCCAGCACAGTGCTGGGCCGCCAGGTGGGCTGCCAGGTGAGTTTCTCTGCTTTCTGTTTCTCTTCCTTTTTTTATTATTTCTGTTCTGTGTTTTGAAATAGTAAAAATATTATTTCATTTGGAAAAATCCTGAAAATATTCCGAGGCACCTTTGACATTATTCTCAACAGCCTAAAAATACTTTCAAAATTATTTGGGCACTTGAAAATATTTATAGCATTTAAAATGCCCAAATGCAAATACTTATGACTTGTGCAAAAATCCAAGATGGCCTCCAAAAATATGAAACCATTTTTGGCAGAGGTTTTAGCCAGGACCAAAGGTGGTGAACATTTATGGATGGCATTTCAAGTTCATTGAAAGTAATTTTAGTAAACCCTAGTTGTTCCAGGGGGGTGCTGGGGGTTTCTGGCATCCCCATTTCAGGTTTCTATGAAATGTAGACATGATGCAACACTCTAATGCATGAACTAGCTAGGATGTGACAGAAGGGCAGCACCCAAGCACCGGTCCACCCACATCTCAAATTATCAAAGCGAATCATACGAGCATGATGAAAACTAGCTTGACAACAATTCCCATCTATCCTCGGGAGCGCTTTGCATTATATAAGAGTTTGTCCAGGCTTGTCCTTTGCTATAAAAAGGATTGGGCCACCTTGCTGCACCTTGTTTACTTTTATTACTGGTTACCCGTTACGATTTTATCTTATCACAAAACTATCTGTTACTAATAATTTCAGTGCTTGCAGAGAATACCTTGCTGAAAACCGCTTGTCATTTCCTTCTGCTCCTCGTTGGGTTCGACACTCTTACTTATCAGAAGGACTACGATAGATCCCCTATACTTGTGGGTCATCACTATAATGCACAATGATGTCACATAATCCACCAGGTATGAATGTAAGTACACCGATAGGACAATAGGTACTCACAAGAGCAAAGAAGCGACCAACATAGTTGCGATATCCTAGGTTTTGTGGCGCTGGTTCTATCGCCAATATACGTGGGGTGCTATGTGATTTCTCTGGTAGCACCACCTTTTTCAAGGACTTTGCTTGTACTCCTTCAGGTTCTGCAATCACCCTCTTCCTTTTGGATGTCTGAAACACAAGAACAACATTTGAATGGAAAGACATGGTATGACGACAAATGGAAAAGGTATTGATAATGGATGGGCATGTCATCTTCACATATATCATGACTAAGCTAAGCAGATGGCGGTGCAATGAAGCAAAAGAAATGCAAGACACCTTATGCAAGATATGTGCAACTAATAAAACCTTGCCAAATTAGAACAAACACCTTATTGGGTGAATAGGATAGGCCATCTACCTTTGACTCCTTGAGCTCAAAATAGTCATTAGGATCATATTCTGAACGAATCTATAGGTCGGGAGCATGTGGGTTTCATTGCATCCACAATGGACCTCAATCCCTTGATGCCAAGTTTGTTACCCATTGAACTGTTCTGCAATATTCTTCTGATGTGTGCATTCTTATATTCATTGTGATTACGTACAATATCTGAAAAGCATGAAAACATAAATAGTAGTGATATTATCTTCGTAATGCAGAGGATATTGTAATATAATAGGGGCTCCCTGTAAACCCTTGTGTGCTATCACTAGATTCTGATGAGAGAGCCCATGTGTGATGTAATATGGTGAGTACATTAATAAAATCTGGCACAACTACATAAAAACAGGCTCCCTGTTGGGAGCTCCAGATGTAAGGATAGTTGGCAGATGATAGGTTCATAATATTACCGTATAGAAAGTTTATTGCCAAACCATGATAATGAGAGCGCACAGCCACTAGGCAGATCGTAGTGTAGATAATAGGGGCACACCATAACCACCATAAATAAATCGAGAAAGCGGAACTGGCTGGAAAATACAGGGTTTTGCCGCTACTAATATGCAGCCTATCGATCACCTACAGGCCAACTCTATTCATCTGAAGGCGCACAACTATTACTATTAGTCTAGTCTATCAAAGACCGCGCGACTCCCACCATTTTCGGGATATTATGGTAGACCAACTCGAAGTGCGAAATCATGTAGCAAAACCGGCCCAATAAAGCTGTCGACTGTAGATGTCCCTGCTCCCCTTCCTGACAAGGAACATACTGTACTTACTAAAGAAGAACAGAAGAGGAACATGTTAAAGAATAGAAGGGGAAGCATATTATTGAGATTCCCCTTCTTTCTATACAATGTTGGTTGCCCACCCATGATGAATCAGAGCGCCCAAAGAAATACCATTCCATGATGTCTCTCTATATGTGGCCACATGCATTTGGAAACTCAAGTGGGAGCATTAGGTAAACAATTAAATGTGTGTCTGTTAGCTAATGTCTATCATATCACATTCGTATTTGAAGAACCTTAGGATGTATGATTGGTGTGTTATTTAGCTTTAAAGGGTGGACAACTACTAGTAGGACACAAAGCACCTACGCAGATCATAGTGTAGATATAATGGGGAAACATTAAGCATCAGGAGTAAAATCAGGAAAGTGGAACTTGCTGGAACATATGTGCTAGTATTGCTGGTACGGCTAGAAAGGCTTCGGATACCAGCTCTCCACAACTGAAGGCATAGTATTGTTACTATCAGTCTAACTCTCAAAGGCGACACATATGACTGAATACGAAGAGTTGAAAGCGTCCATGACAATCGACATGAAGACCAACACAAAGAGTTGAAAGCATCCATGACAAGCGACCGAATAGACCTGCACACTGCAAATGTCCCTGCTCCTCTTCACTACAAAGAACATATTGTACAACTATTATACTCCCTCTGTTCCTAAATACAAGTCTTTGTGGAGATTCCACTATCAATGACATACGGATGTATATAGATACATTTTAGAGTGTAGATTCACTCATTTTGCTCCGTATGTAGTCCATGGAGGAATCTCTACAAAGACTTATATTTAGGTACAGAGAGAGTACTTACAAAAGAAGAACAGAAGAGGGTCATGCTAAAGAAGAGCAAGGAGATTTTGGATAATAAAATGTTGGTTGGCCACACATGATGAACCAGAGCGCATAAAGAATGCAACTCCCTGCTGTTCCTCGATATGTGGCGCATGTGCTTTTCAAAAGTAAAGTAGGAACATTAGCTGACCAATTAAACATTCTCTGTTTGAGTACATGTTAGCATCATATCAGATTCGTATTTGAGCAACTAAGTTTGGAATTATGCGTGGCATGTTGTTTAGCTTGATGGGTTGAGGATCACTGCTTCCACATACGTCTCGAAGCACCTACGATAATGGTACTGAATATATGAGAATGTCTACAAGCAAGTCGCCTGACTTTCGTCATTTGGGTCAGTCGACCATTTCAGGCGGTTGGATGAAGATCCTACGTCTCCTAACCCTTCTTCTTCCTCGCCTCTTATTCTTCCCCTAAAGACCACCGCACGAGCCGCCGGCCGAACCACCGGCCCCCGCACTCCCCTGAACCGCCCACCACCTCCAGTCTTCCGCCGCCCCCGGCTATCCCTCTACCTAACCCCACCCCCACCCGCATCGAGTTTTGCCTCCGGCGAGGCCCCGCCATAGCCCGACGACAGCCCCCCACAACCATTGTCCCCACCCGAAACCCTAAGATAGATAATGGGGCAGCTGTTGGGGATCGTAGCAGAAATTTAAAATTTTCTACGCATCACCAAGATCAATCTATTGAGTTTACTAGCAACGAGAGGGAAGGAGTGCATCTACATACCCTTGTAGATCACGAGCGGAAGCGTTGAAGTGAACGGGGTTGATGGAGTCGTACTCGTCGTGATCCAAATCACCGATGACCGAGCGCCGAACGGACGGCACCTCCACGTTCAACACACGTACGGAGCAGCGAAGTCTCCTCCTTCTTGATCCAGCAAGGGGGAAGGAGAGGTTGATGGAGATCCAGCAGCACGACGGCGTGGTGGTGGAAGTAGCGGGGATCCCGGCAGGGCTTCGCCAAGCGCAAGCGGGAGGGAGAGGTGTCACGGGAGGGAGAGGGAGGCGCCAGGGGCTAGGGTACTGCTGACCTCCCTCCCCCCACTATATATAGGCCCCCTGGGGGGGGGGGGGCGGCCCTGGGGATCCCATCTACATGGGGGGGGGGCAAGGGGGGGAACTTGCCCCCCAAGTCAGGTGGGGCGCCCCCACCCCCAGGGTTTCCAACCCTAGGCGCAGGGGGAGGCCCATGGGGGGTGCACCAGCCCACCAGGGGTTGGTTCCCCTCCCACTTCAGCCCATGGGGCCCTCCGGGATAGGTGGCCCCACCCGGTGGACCCCCAGGACCCTTCCGGTGGTCCCGGTACAATACCGATAACCCCCAAAACTTTCCCGGTGGCCGAAACTGGGCTTCCTATATATAATTCTTCACCTCCGGACCATTCCGAAACACCTCGTGACGTTCGGGATCTCATCCGGGACTCCGAACAACTTTCAGATTTCCGCATACTAATATCTCTACAACCCTAGCGTCACCGAACCTTAAGTGTGTAGACCCTACGGGTTCGGGAGACATGCAGACATGACCGAGACGACTCTCCGGTCAATAACCAACAGCGGGATCTGGATACCCATGTTGGCTCCCACATGTTCCACGATGATCTCATCGGATGAACCACGATGTCGAGGATTCAATCAATCCCGTATACAATTCCCTTTGTCAATCGGTACGTTACTTGCCCGAGATTCGATCGTCGGTATCCCAATACCTTGTTCAATCTCGTTACCGGCAAGTCACTTTACTCGTACCGTAACGCATGATCCCGTGGCTAACTCCTTAGTCACATTGAGCTCATTATGATGATGCATTACCGAGTGGGCCCAGAGATACCTGTCCGTCATACGGAGTGACAAATCCCAGTCTCGATTCGTGCCAACCCAACAGACACTTTCGGAGATACATGTAGTGCACCTTTATAGCCAACCAGTTACGTTGTGACGTTTGGTACACCCAAAGCATTCCTACGGTATCCGGGAGTTGCACAATCTCATGGTCTAAGGAAATGATACTTGACATTGGAAAAGCTCTAGCAAACGAACTACACGATCTTTGTGCTATGCTTAGGATTGGGTCTTGTCCATCACATCATTCTCCTAATGATGTGATCCCGTTATCAATGACATCCAATGTCCATAGTCAGGAAACCATGACTATCTGTTGATCAACGAGCTAGTCAACTAGAGGCTTACTAGGGACACGTTGTGGTCTATGTATTCACACATGTATTACGATTTCCGGATAACACAATTATGGTGAACAATAGACAATTATCATGAACAAGGAAATATAATAATAACCATTTTATTATTGCCTCTAGGGCATATTTCCAACAGCAGCCCTCCGGCAAGCCCCTTCCTTCCCTCCGGTGAACTCCCAAAAATGGACTGACCCCAATTTGAAATTCAGTCGACTTTCATTTAAGCTAATGTGGAATATAAAAGGGGAAAACCATAAGCATTGCGAGTATAGTGGTGTGTGTGACATGGCGGATCTAAAGGTGCAAACTGGACAAAGGCAACTTCGCAACCAATGTCTGGTTTCAACTAATAAGTAAGATTCTAAGTGATGGACAAGAAATCACAGTAAAGTAGTGGCAATCTATTTTCTTGCTGAGATAAATAACTTGAGCAGATACGGAAGAGTACCACCTCTGGTGTGGTGCCGTGTAAGCATCTGCTGAGGCGTTGAGGGTGCTACAGTAGCGAGGGCTGTCGGCGGCGTGGAAGAATATCTAGGAGGGCAGACGGTGGCCGCGAGGGAAATATCCCGGTGCGGTGGACGAGACAGTCGTACGAGCGACCTCGGCAAGGTGGACGATGACGCGGATGAAGCGAGAGGACGCGATGCATGGATCCTGGTCTGAAGCCGTGGATGAGAGAGGTCGATCTCCTGTAGTGGACGACGGCGTCGAGGTATCAGCTCCGGCATGGTGGAGGAGGACGGTGGTGGATGGGGTGGCGGACGGAGGAGACTCCAGTGGAGAGAGTGTTTTGGCGCCCACGGATTACGAATGGGGAAATGGAGGGAGAGTGGAAGGGGGGAACCATGTCTTTAGGGTGCGCTTGTCTCAAATGCGAGGAAATTTACAAACTTAGCCCCCGTTTAAAATTTCCTACATCACAACAATATTAGTTGGTTGGGGATAGGACGGTAATCTCGCATACATCGAATATTTGCTGACAGAGATTTCAGCCGATGAGAGTTTGTTTTGGTGCCCACCATTTATGAATTGGGGAGGGAGGTGAGAGGCGATTTCGGCCGAGGAGAAACTGTGTTTTGGCGCCCACCGTGTATGAATCCGGGGAGGTGAGAGACAAAGGCGGTTATGTCATGTTTGAGTGAAATTACAGGCCTACCCCTATGGAAACCTATAGAAATCAAGCCGATAGGCTTTGCGTGTCAGGGATAGGCAGTAATTTTCATCTCGCAGATTTTGGTTTCGGGCTGTTACTGCGAGTTTCCCCGCTTCATTCAAATTTTTGCAGAGAAAGAGTGCACGTTTACCGTGCAACTCAATTCAAATCCAGTTTGTATTTCTTTGGGCAGGATCCATTTTGTATTCGAATACAAATCTATATACATCATTTTTTATATATACTTCCAAAAGTACAACACCCTTTATACACAAATATGGTTTACAAATGGCATGATCTCAGATTCATAAGGTTGGATCCATCTTAATTTGGATTTTCAAATATTTGAAACCACTTTATGTTGAAATCCAATTTATGCATTCCTCGCTAACTGTCTCCAATTAATGTGTGTTTCATGCGGTTTTTACTTCTCAAACACGTATAATGTGTTTGACACATGCAACATATAGTGTAATCCCGTTTAGACATTAATTGCATATAAACCATGCATGTCTAATTAAAGAATCTATGGATCAGTAATATTGATAAACTATATAACATTACACGTGTCCCCAAATTCAAATGAATATGCATGTTTGATAGACCAATTTTCGTTATGATATTATCGATGTCGTGATCTCTAGTTTAAATATTTGAATCCCCTTTAATCCAGATATTTATTTCATATAGCTATCACTCATGCTTATATATCTCTCTAGACCTATACGCCTTCATCGTCTCTCGGGTATCTCTCGTGCTACTTGTATGTCGACAATAATCTTTTATCTTCGTAACACACTGACGGTACTCTCTCCCTCGACCTTCACTCTATCTATCGCTAAGTATATCTCGCTCCCTGCTATGTGTCTCTAACTATGATTGTCCGTGTGAAATCTCTTTCTCTCACACAAACACAAACTTCGTCTCCCGGGGTCTCATTTCTCTCTACTATTCCCCTGTGTGCCACTCGCACACCCCCTCTCACACAGAGATGTCTTGCGCTCCTTATGTATGAGAAGCTACGACTCTCCCTCTTAAATATATCTTTCTCACACACATACACAAACTCTGTCTCCCAGGGTCTCATATCTCTCCACCATTCCCTTGTATGTCGCTCACACACACTCTCTCTCCCTAGAGATATCTCGCGTTCCCTAATATGTCTCTCTAGCTATAACTCTCCTTGTAAAATATCTTTCTCTCTCTCAAACACAATACTCTGTCTCTCGGGATCTCATTTCTCTTTGATATTTGTTTGTATGCGACTCACATGCACCCTCTCTCTATCTCTCTCACACCCACACACATAACTCAGCCTTCTGATCCACTCGACTCTTATCTCTAACACACACACTAGCTAGCCGATCTCCCTCTAGCTATCATCTTTACCTTTCTATTTATATGTTTCTCCATCAACCTTCTTTCTCGCCCTCACTCTTGCTTCCTATCACACACACTATATATTGTTTCTCTCTACATGCAGTCATGCACCCTCTTTTTATCTTTCTCTCGCACACACACATAACTTCACCCCTCTGAACCACTCGGCGGTCATCTCTAACACACAAACTAGCAGATGTCCCTCTAGCTAGCATGTCTATCTCTCTATCTATCTGCAGTTTCTCCGTCAACCTTTCTTTCTTGCACGCACTCTTGCTTCCTATCACACACACTATATCTGTCTCTCTATACATGCATCTATAGGTTGATCTCTTTTGCACAATTGTTGTGTCTCGCTCTCTCTGCTCGCCATAGATACATGCTCCAGCCCACGCCACTATCTCTTAAAGACAAAAACACATGCTCAATTATCGGGCCTTCTTCCCTCCACTCTCAAATGCATGCATATTGTCATACCGATCCGTCTCTCCCATGTCGTTGATCTTATGACTTATGTCTTCTTTCCTTTATCTCGATCATGCGCGCGTGCGCACACACACATCCCACGTAGTTAATTACCCTCAGCCCTAACCCCACATCAAATCTTTCTCTTCTTGTGTGCACATGACTTCCGCCTGGATGGGTCTCTTCTCTAAAACACACACTCACACTTAACAATCTCCTTCTAGCTACCCCTCTCTCTCTCTCTCATTGTTCCCCTATATCCCTGAAACCAATAAGACTATCCCTTCGTTTAATTCCCGCCTACATGCACCATCGATATATAGTAGTCTTCCTCGGTGTCTCTCGAACAAACACGTTATCTCGATGTCGACTCCTCTCATGCGCACACGCCTTCTCTTCCCTCTTAATGGGCCTCTTCTCTCTCACACCCCCTCGTTCGTGGCCTCTACCATACACATCACCTCTCTACGGTGAAGCCACACACACTTAAATTACTTCTGCCACCAAAGACTCCGCTTCACACACACACACACACACACACACACACTAAGACTCCATCTCACACACACATGCTCTAGACGGAGCATTTGTTCCTACCACCCTTCGCCCAACCTTACCTGTATGATAAACAATCACCTTAATTTACTTATATAACATGGACAAATTCCACTTTATTTTAGTAGTTAGCAAACTTCTCATAATTATATAACACTATCACGAGCAGGAAGCACTACAAAAAAAAGACACATCCATGACATTTTGGGTAGATTTTTTTTCCTGTCATGCTTATGACACTTCTATGACGATAATTATGACAAAACCCAGTATTATCATAGATGTGGTGGGCTCCTACTTCTATGAAAAAATCATGACAGAAAATGGGCTTTTCATCCTGGGCGGGCCGGAGACGCAGCTGCATGACATTCTTTTGGCCATCCATGACGGAAAAATCATGGTAGAAGCAAGGGCAAGGAAAATATCAGGGAGTTCCCAATTACGGTGGGTGGTCGGGGAGCCCGAGCGATCCACGGAAGGATTGCGCGTTTCTCTCGTACACATACGCGCGTGGGTGCGAGGCATTGGGCTCTAACTGAACCCGAGCGAGGCGTTCGCTTATTGAACCCGAGCGATTGCACTGGCTACGCGTTACTTAAGCCCGAGCGATCGCTCGAACCCTGGTTGTTAACTGAACCCAGTCGAGCGATTCCTTCACTACTGTTGCTAACTGAAGCCGACGAACCTGCTGCCTCTTGATGAACAGTGAGCATTGTTTGGGGTTGGATGAGTAGTTCCCGGTGGGAGTTGGATGAACAGGACCCCGTGGTAGTTGAGGCCGTTGCCGCTGGATGAACAGGACCCCGTGGAGGGCTGGTTGAACAGTAGCCGGTGGAGGCTAGATGAACAGGACCCCGCGGAGGGCTGGTTGAATAGTAGCCGATGGAGGCTGGATGAACAGGACCCCGTGGAGGCAGGAGGAAGACGACGTGGATGAACAGTAGCAGGTAGAGGCTGGAGGAGGTCAATGGTGGATGAACAGTAGCTCGTGGAGGCTGGAGGAGGTCGACGATGGATGAATAGTAGCCCATGGAGCCCCGTTTTGCGGTACGCCACTCCCCTCCCAATGAACAGGACCCCGGGCCGTAGGAGGTCGAAGAGAAGTCTGTTTCCTCCGTTTTGCGGTAGGCCACACCCCTCCCGATGAAAAGGACCCCATTTCGACCGTAGGAGGTCGAAGAGAAGTCCGTTTCCTCCATTTTGCGGTACGCCACACCCCTCCCGATGAACAGGATCCCGTTTCGACCATAGGCGGTCGAACAGGAGGCCGTTTCCTCCGTTCTGCGGTACACCAGGCCTTTTTTCGGCTGTTCCATCCAAGCCAGTTGGCTCCTGATGAACAGGACGCATTTCGTTGCCTCCTGATGAACACGACGCAGTTTCTCCGTTCCGACCCAGCCGGTTGGCTACCGATGAACAGGACGCCGTCGCTGTACACGTTCGAGACCCCGCCCAGATGTACGTACATAGCCATATTTACTTTCTTGCAGTGTGGCTGTACGTACGTGTACATGATTTATACAAGACTGCCTCAACTGCTACGTCACACGCGCTGCTCCTTGCTCGGCCAGTATGTACGTACACATTCGCTACCAGAGACACAACCCTACGTACAGTTTGACCCGGTGGGTCCCAGCTGTCAGGGAGGATAAGGAGGCACTTTCTTGCGTGCGAAGATATAACTGATGGGTCTCAGATGTCAGGGGGAGGAATCATTTTTTTGCCCGTAATAAGGACACACTTCCTTGCGTGCGAAGATGTAGCTGGTGGGTCCCAGCTGTTAGGGGGAGAAAACATTATTTTTCAGGGTAAAAAGGATGCAGTTGCATGCATGCGTCCATGGGCGTGTTGCGTCACCACTGTCAGCCTCTCACGTACAATCATATCGTTTGTTGACCACGTTGACCACACCATGCCGAGCACACCAAGGCCGGTGGACGACGGCGAGGCCCCAGACTGGAACGACCCGGAGAAGCCCCACTGTTTTCGCGTAATAAGGAGGCACTTTCTTGTGTGGGTCCCTACTTCAGCCTATCCACTTACACCCCTCTTCCAATGGCCGTTGCTTGTTGACCATGTTAACCACGCTGCGCCGAGAGCACAAACGCGCTGGAAGAGGGCGAGGCCCAGGAAGTGAACGACCCGGAGCCGGGGAAGCCACAGCAGCGGATGCCCACACTGAGGGGAGTATGAGAGCTTATTGGTCGGCTATGGGGTGAGGCCGACGTCGCCGGAAAATAACAGGATGTGCGGGTGGGTAGAGGGATGGCCTGGCGGCAGCATAGCCAGCCAAGGGAGGAGGGTGCAGGCAGTTCCGTCGGCACTGGTTTGGGTGGCTGGAGCAGGAAGATCAGAGATTGAAGAAGCACGACGACCATTGGATGGACATCCAACAGTCATTGCTCTGTGTTGACTAAGTTGATAAAGCCTTGCGTATGCCTCAAATTTTTTTAGGACAACGTCATCGTCAACCTAGTAGGCCGAGAAGTCAGCCTCCAAATCGTGGAAAAAAGCATACAACCCATTTACTATTATTTTTGATAATTTACAACCCATTTTATAATTCTTAAGGATATTTTGAAGCCCATATTCTTTTTATTAGCATGAAAGACCATATTCTGGGCACTGCTAAAAAATTCAACGATTTTTTGCATATTTCGGTGGGGTCCGAACTCTTTTAATCATGAAATTTCGAGTCACGTTAAAAATAAATTTTAAAAATTATATCAAAATAAAATTCAAAAAAAATTCTCCGCAAAAAAATGAATGAAATTTAAAATCTTGAAATCCAGGAAAAACTATATTTGAATGTAATTGCCGGTTGGCTTTGGTTTAAAATTCTACAGCCCATTTCTTACTACTTATAGCCCATTTTCTGGGGAAGCCGAATACATCCCTCCTCGTCTTGAAAGATTTGCAGCCCAGCAGGGCTGAGAAAAGCAAGTAGGCCTCGGTTGGGTATTCTCCAAAAAATAGAACTAGGCTAGCCATTTTCAAAAAGAAAAAAGTTATCAACTGGGTTCGTCATGTGCTCAAATAAAAGCGTAAGCGTGGGCTAGACGAGCCATAGCCCTCGCACAACTCGCAGTTTAGCTCCGTCTCTAAAACTAAAAACAACTGGGCGAGCTGCTGGGTCCCTGGTGTTATCCGCTCGTTGTGTAATTTTCTTGTTCATTGACTACATTGACAATGGCGTGGGACCTAGTTGTCAAACAATTAGGAGGAAGTATTTTTTTTGGCTTGTAATAACGAGGCACCTGCTTGCATAATGCCATGACCCTGGTGGGTCCCTACTATTAGCCTCTCCACGTACAGTCATCTCCTGATTCCTCTCGGTTGTTGACCATGTTGACAACGCCAGACGGCGGCGGGCACAGTGAGCAATCCAAGGCAAAGAACGACGGCGAGGCCTCAGACGGGAACGAACAGGAGCCGTGGAAGATTTGGCAGTGTAGTGGCCGGCGGAGGGGAGTACGGGGGCAACAAATGTAACTCAAGCTTACAAACGGTACAAAAAGCCCAAGGATTAATTGTTCATCAAATTTAGACAAAACCCAGATTGAACATGGCATTAACATCTAACCCAACCACTATTTTTGGCAGTCACAAACAAATGGATCGGTCTGATCCATAAAATCAACATCCTGTGCAAAAAAAAATTATTGGAGCATGACCACAAGTTGTTGTAAATAGAAGCCGATCACGTTCAGAAGCCCATTTGTCCACCTAAAACTTCTTTTTTTGCTGTTCAACATGTCCGTCCGTGAAAAATTTCTTGTTGAAAAACTTAAGCCTCATGGATAATAGTAACCTTGCATTCAACAGGAAGAATGTGACAAAGCTTCTGTTTGCCTGGTTGGATGCATATCCTTCCATCATTATTGTCCTCAAACGAATGTCATGAGAACTGAGAAAAACCTGGTGCTTATTACGCCACCGATTGGTTATATGTTTTTCTCCATGTGTTAGTGCCTAAGTAGATATGAAGATTGAAAATAGTTAAGGTATAAAAAAAGAGTATGTTCAAAGAGGGACAACTGAATGGTTAATTCGAGTACAATATATACGGGCTTTCAATGTGCATGAAATCATCACCTTTATATATAAAATCTCCAGACATCAAAAGCATCGCAGCAAACCAATAATTATGTTCAGATCATAACTAAACATTCCGATATATAAGATCTTGGCAGAATCCAGCAACATTGATAGGCCATCCATGGACGAACTCTTCATTGAGCATATAACATAATATTAGTACCCAAAGTGTACTCCAAGATGATATAAAACTTATGCGCACAAATGAAAAATGCAGCTTATGATTACAAATGTGTAGATGATAATATACGGTACCTGAATAAGTGAGGAGCCAAACACCAACTTGTGATCATTAAATGGATCATGAATTACACCCAAGGTCTCCAGTTTGTGCACAGAGACAACATTTATTTGCGAAGGTTTATAGCAATAATGAAGGAGCAACCTTTGAAGTGAAGGGGCATCTTCGATGATGAGCTGTTGTCCTTCAAAACAAATTCCAATGCTTTTAAGGTGAGGCGACTTTATTTGGAGACAACTGATAGGGATTTCTATTCCCAAAACAATCAGCAAGCGCTCCAGGGCAGGGCAACTGGAGTGGATGATGCTGTGCAGTGAGGCCTCCGACAGATAAACCACCACAAGCGAAAGTTTTTTTAGCAGTGGGAGTCGAAGCATTTGTACCAGATCGTCTGGTAGATGGCACCGGGCGAAGGTGGTGGTGTGGAGAGAGGAGGAAAACCACGAGATAGACAATGGTGGTGTGGGCACAAATTCTTGGTGTTCAGTTTGTGGTATGAAACTTTCATGGTAATGGTAGAACTCAAACTGCTGGAGTTTTTCAAATTCAGGGGATGTTAGCCAAGCGTCCACCATGCAGGGTATGGAGAGCAGGTAGTGTGTTGGGATGCAGAGGCGTTGAACGGGGCTCTGGTGCGAGGAGACGATGGCTCTGAGGAGATCAAATTCAGAACGGACAGATATCTATTGACAGTCAAGATTGATGGCCGCGGTGCGCCATAGAGGGTGCCACCAAGTTGAGAGGACTTGTGTGTGGCAACAATCCTTGGTGGGGAGAAGCAATATGATCTCCCCAAGGATGTCATCCGGGTGATCGCTGATGCGGTCCACGGGAGATTCTATGGGTTCCTCAGATCCTGGTGGGGGCGGGGGGCTCGCCGCTTCTCCCCGCGCTGCCGGGTGCGGTACAACCGGTGTCGCCGCTGGCGGGAGCCTCATCTTCTTGGCGCTGGGGCCAGCCGACTCCATTTTCCTTGCGGGCGTCGCGCCGAGCTCATGGGTTTGAGCAGAGTAGCCAAAGACAAGCCTAGCGGCAGTGCGAGTGGGGAAGAAGGAGGGCTAGGGTTTTTTGTAGGAGTGGAAGAAGAGGAGCAGGCATTTTCTGTACGAGTGAGGAAGAAGGTGAGCGGGGGTTTTCTGTACGAGTGAGGAAGATGGGGAGCGGGGGGAATTGGGGGGGGGCAACGGAAGCGGGGGAGTCCAGCGAGCTGCAGTATAAGTGGAAGCGAGGAGGAAGGAGGGTAGTTATGGGATCGCCCCCTCTTCAAGAAATATGGGCTTTTCCTAGCAAAAAACAAAAACAAATGGGCTTGAAGATGGATAGGCTTTTGTATCGGCCCAGTCGGCTACCCGTGTTTCGTACTGGACGGCCTTAACACTATAGGCAGCCCATTAGAGACACTCTCCAGCTCTCCAGCTTATTGCCCATTCGAAAAAAAGAGACGCCTCCAGCTTAATTATGCCTCCTCATCGGTAACATTTTTCAACTTGAAAAAAAAGTTATAGCTCCTTTTCGGGCCGGCTTGGTATCCACCAAATTAGAGGATGGTGTACTGGATGCAGACACTCACACTGGTCGTAGCGCGGCAAAATGAGGGGTCAAATAACATGCCCACAATATACATAGATTGTAAAGGTTGACACGCTAACATTCACACTAATCTAAGCTTCACAAGATACAGTATGCATACTAGCTAACATTCACAAGCACTTCAATTCAGCATGTTTACGCATCTAAATGATTCACAAGACTATAACCAAGACAAAGCTGTGAGAAGTTGTAGAAATAAAGAAAAAATTATAGATGCTTCTCTGAGCAAAGGGCCTCCCTACGCATGCATTAATTTCCTGGGCATGCTTCTTTCTGCTCAACGCTGCGTGCACTTTGAGCATGTTGGCAACTCCACAGCTAGCTTGATGACTCATCTTGCAATGTACGCTGACACATTGCAGCAAATAGAGGAGGCAATAGAGATCACTCAAAATCATACCATTTTGTGCAGTTCCACTAAAATCATCTTCATTGTCCTGAATGTGAAAAGAATGGAAAGCGTTGTACTTAAACGGCATCGCAAAACAATAGCAGATACCAATAGCTCGGCATGACAAAACACGATCATCTGGACAAAGGGAATACTGACCTGGTGAGGAAGATTATGCATAATTTTATAGGTGGTTAGTTGATTTCCACCTTGGGATCTCCTATGATGGCACGGAGGAAATTCTATGCAATCGATGAGTGCAATTCCTACCGTGTGGCTGTAGAAAATTTATCGAACTAACCACAATATCTTTTTTGTGCAGTTCCACTAAAATAATGCACCGCTGTTTGCACGACCCCTACTCGCCGGCCAGGCCATCAATGACTCGTTCTCTTTTATCTTTCGTTGACGGAGCGGTTGTAGTGCTTGTTTGCTCCTCCACACATGACAGACTCGTTCCACACTGCAAACAACAAGTCAACATACTGCAAACAACAAGTCAACATACGAATAAGCTTATTTAATCTTGCGTTGGTCATTCTACCTAGTTTAGAATGTAGGAATACCTGGAGCATGACGACCTACAAGTATATGGGATCAATTGTAGCTCTTTTCAATAAGTAAGAGTGTCGAACCCAACAAGGAGCAGAAGGAAATGACAAGTGGTTTTCAGCAAGGTAATGTCTGCAAGTGCTGAAATTGTAAGTAACAGAGTAGTTTGATAGCAAGATAATTTGTAACAAGCAAGTAACGATAAGAGTAACAAAAGTGCAGCAAGATAGCCCAATCCTTTTGAGGCAATGGACAGGCCAAAACGGTCTGTTATAGTAAGCAAAGCGTTCTTGAGGGTACACGGGAATTTCATCTAGTCACTCTCATCATGTTGATTCGATTCGTGTTCGCTACTTCGATAATTTGATATGTGGGTGGACCAGTGCTTAGGTGTTGTTCTTACTTGAACAAACCTCCTACTTATGATTAACCCCCTCACAAGCATCGGCAACTACGAGAAAAGTATTAAGAATAAATTATAACCATAACATTAAACTTTTGGATCCAATCGGTCCCTGACGGAATAGCACATAAACTAGGGTTTAAGCTGTGACGCCCCCGATTCAATCGTACACTAATCATGCACGCAAACGTGTAAGATCAAGATTAAGGACTCACGGGAAGATATCACAACACAACTCTAAAAACATAAATAAGTCATACAAGCATCATAATACAAGCCAGGGGCCTCGAGGGCTCGAATACAAGTGCTCGATCATAGACGAGTCAGCGGAAGCAACAATATCTGAGTACAGACATAAGTTAAACAAGTTTGCCTTAAGAAGGCTAGCACAAACTGGGATACATATCGAAAGAGGCGCAGGCCTCCTGCCTGGGATCCTCCTAAACTACTCCTGGTCGTCGGTGACACGTAGTAGTAGGCACCTCCGGTGTAGTAGGAGTCGTCATCGACGGTGACGTCTGGCTCTTGGGCTCCAGCATCTGGTTGCGACAACCAGGTAGAATGGAAAGGGGGAAAGGGGGAGAAAAGCAACCGTGAGTACTCATCCAAAGTACTCGCAAGCAAGGAGCTACACTACATATGCATGGGTATATGTGTAAAGGGCCATATCGATGGACTGAACTGCAGAATGCCAGAATAAGAGGGGGATAGCTAATCCTGTCGAAGACTACGCTTCTGGCCACCTCCATCTTGCAGCATGTAGAAGAGAGTAGATGGTAAGTTCACCAAGTAGCATCGCATAGCATAATCCTACCCGGCGATCCCCTCCTCGTCGCCCTGTTAGAGAGCAATCACCGGGTTATATCTGGCACTTGGAAGGGCGTGTTTTATTAAGTATCCGGTTCTAGTTGTCATAAGGTCAAGGTACAACTCCGGGTCGTCTGTTACCGTGGACACGACTATTCGAATAGATCAACTTCCCTGCAGGGGTGCACCATATTACCCGACACGCTTGATCCCTTTGGCCGGGCACACTTTCCTGGGTCATGTCCGGCCTCGGGAGATCAACACGTCGCAGCCCCACCTAGGCTCAACAGAGAGTGTCAGCACGCCGGTCTAAATCCTATGCGCGCAGGGGTCTGGGCCCATCGCCCATTGCACACCTGCACGTTGCGTACGTGGCCGGAAGCAGACCTAGCCCCCTTAATACAAGCGCGAGCTTACGGTCCAATGCGGCGCCCGCCCCTCAGTCGTTGACGTCAAAAAGAGCTTCTGCTGATACCACGACGTCGGTTGCCCATATCTTGTCCCATGTGGCGGTTAGTGCGTATAAGGTCAACGACCCAACTCAGATCAAATACCAAGATCTCGATATGCGTGTTAATTGAAGTATCCGCGAACGCCGACCAGGGCCAGGCCCACCTCTCTCCTAGGTGGTCTCAACCTGCCCTGTCGCTCCGCCACAAAGTAATAGTCGGGGGCCGTCGGGAACCTAGGCCCACCTCTACCGGGATGGAGCCACCTGCCCCTTCAGCCCCCATCTCCGAACAGTATCATAAGTAATGTAACAGTATAAAGTATATAGCATATGCCCGTGATCACCTCCTGAAGTGATGACGGCCCAGTAGTATAGCATGGCAGACGGACAAGAATGTAGGGCCATCGATGGAATACTAGCATCCTATACTAAGCATGTAGGATTGCAGGTAAAGGTAACAACAGTAGTAGCAAGGACAGGCTATGCATCAGGATAGGATTAACGGAAAGCAGTAACATGCTACACTACTCTAATGCAAGCAGTAGAGAGAAGAATAGGCGATATCTGGTGATCAAGGGGGGCTTGCCTGGTTGCTCTGGCAAGAAGGGGGGTGGTCGTCGATGTAGTCGGTCTCAGGGGTATCGGCAGCGGTCTCGGGGTCTACCGGAAAGAAGTAACGGATGGGGAACACAATAAATAATAGAGCAATCAAAGCATCACAAAGCATAACAGGGCAAAACGCGGTGCTAGGTGTGCCCTAACGCGGTATGAGGTGATACGACGAAGGGGGGAAACAACCGGGAAAGTATCCCCGGTGTTACGCGTTTTCGGACAAATGAACTTGAGGGGGAAAGTTACGTGTTCGCTATGCTAGGGATGTGAGGCGGACGAACGGGCTGCGTATCCGGATTCATCTCGTCGTTCTGAGCAACTTTCATGTACAAAGTATTTTCATCCAAGCTACGATTTATTTTATATTAAATTTCAAAGTCTTAATTGGTTTTCCAATATTATTATTATTTTTAATTAAACCGAATTGACCAAGTCAGTTTGACTGGTCAAAGTGAACAGTACATTGGGTCCCGCTTGCCTTTGACCTAGATATATTTTTGTTTAGCTTAGTATTTAGTTTAACATCGGGTCCACATGTCATATGCTAGCTATTATCCTAACTATTAATTAGACTAAGCTAGCACTTAATTATGGGCTTAATTATCCCTAAGCTAGCCATCTACACACACTCCTGCTCACACACACACGCGCGCAGTACGCACACACGCTGCACACACCCACACACAGCTCGGCCATGGCCGGTCGTAGCAGCGGCGGCAGCGTGCGGCGACATCGACGAACAATAGCTGTTTGCAGGCAAGCGCAGCAGCACCTAGCGACATCAGCAACTAAGCAGCGCAAGCAGCTTAGCAGGAGCAGAGCAGCAGCAATACGTAGAGCAGCAGTAGTTTGCTAGGAGGAGCAGCAGATACGCGGGCGCGCGTGCACGCGCGAGGTGCGGCCAGAGGACGGCCAGCATGCGGCCTGTCGCGGCCAGGGGGCGGGGCGCACATGGGGCGACCGTGGTGCGAGGTGTAGGCGCCACAGGGCACGCCGTGACCGCGGCCAACGACCGGAGCCTGGGGCGGCGTGGGGCGGCAACAAATAGCATCGGGAGAGGGGCAAAAAGGGGGAACAGGCGGAGGCTCACCCCGGGGAGGCCATGGACGAGCTCGGTGAGGCCGGGAGGCGCCGACGGTGGAGATCGACGGAGATGACCGCGGCGGCCGTGTAGTGGAGGAAGTGGCGATGACGAGCCTAAGTGGCGTACCTGCTCGATTTAAGGCACGTAGGTGAAGGTGATGAGGTTGGGGAGGCTCCTGGCCACCTTGTAGCAGCTCGGGGAAGCCTCGGAGAACGGCAACGACGACGCGGCAGCGGTGGGGGTCTCGGGCGGCTACTGTAGTGGAGCAAGCGAGGTGAGGAGGAGAGATGTGAGGTCCAGAGGGGGGGTTGGGCTCGATCTAGGGTTCGTGGGCGACGTAGTTATAAACCCTGGGAGGCAACATGGAGGGCATCCACGGCCATGGACGTCGTGGATGTGCGCCACGCACACCCTCTGTTCCTGTAGCGGGAGGTAGGGGAAGGTTTTGGTGGGCTGGGCCGTGTGTCCACTTATGGCCCAGTGGCACCTTAGTTTAGGTCCATTTCGCTTTTACCCTTTTCTTTGTATTTTCAGATCCTATTTTGTATTAGGTTGGGCCATCAAATGATTTTTGTTATATATGAAATTTGCCATACAATTACTACGTAATATTTGTGAAAGCCACAAAAAGTTTGGAGCTTAACTAAACTCATTTGAATTTTGCTTAAATACAAATGGATTAAAAAGGCTGTTTTGGGCACTATTTTAACTAAGCTAGGGGCAATTTAATATTCTAGATAATATTAGATTATTTATGAAAATTAGTTAGTGAATTATTGCAACCCAGCAAACATTTTTTACCGTTTGCAGAAATAATAATTTGACTTTCTTTTCAATTTGAATTTGAATTCGGTTTGGATCAAAGTGAGGTTTAGAAATTTAATTGGGATGACATGGCACCATTAGTGTGTGGTTACTGTAGCTTAACTACCGGGGCGTTACAAATCTCCTCCACTACAAGAAATCTCGTCCCTAGATTTAAGGGGTGGTGTAAGGGGGGGAGACTAGGTTACGCAATTTCTAACGATTCTTCACAATCTAGGTTGCTCTTCTCGAAGAGGTTGATCCATTACATCGACGTCTTCATTTCTCTGCTTCAGGTCATCATGATGAAGTCGTCTTCCTTTTTTTTTGAAGTCTTCATCGTACTTACGGTAATGAAAAAGGGTAGATTCGGAAGAACAAACCTCTACAAGGTTGCTCATCTGGTAGATAACATCGGGGAAGGTGGCAGAAAGTAACTCTCGAATTGAAACTTAAGAAAATATCGAGAGCAAAGTAATAAGGTACCATGAGAAGTTTCGAGCGGACAGGCAATCGTTCGATGCCTGAAATGGAGTGTGAAAGGGGTTTAGAGCAATGGGAATAAGCATTGTGTCTGATACCAGAATTGATGATCTCTCAGAAGGTGGCTCGTGAATTACATATGAGGCCATGCGCGAGGAATAACTTCGGGAACAAAGGAGGTGTACAGGAGAGTCAAGTTTCGATCCTGTGGGACTGTGCGTTATGGGCCCACCATGTGGGATAAGGTGGAAAGGGCGGTGACTTCTTGCACGAACATGTAAGTAAGGCATGTCAGAGGATAGCCTATCAGTTATGTCAGCGTCAACATCGGTACCAAGGGCGAGGGACGAAGAGAACCATTTTCCTAGTCGTTGAACGAGGCGGACCATTAGGAAAAGTTCTCGTCCATCCGTGGCTACCGAAATGTCATCAACAATAGTAACAGGGTCCTACTGACGGAGTTGTACAACCGAGGTGTTTACATAAGCATGGAAACACTACTGCTTATATCATATAAATCACAAGAAAGGTTAAACAAAACAATGGAAAGGAAAAGGTGATCATCAGATTAAATAGAACAATGGAATGGAAAATGTGTTTAAACACATTATTCAGGGGTATATCCTTCCCAAGGACAAGCAGAGCATGATATCCATGACAGGGTATAACGTACAGAATCCTTTAGGAAAGGGGAGAGAAATTTCAAGACATTATCCATACAACAGTGTTTGGATAATTTGATAAAGAAAATTTAGCATTTTGCTTCAAATGTTCTTATTGAAAATCGGAGTACCACATACATGCTTCGAGGTAGCATTGACATGGTCTTCAAGCAAAGGTCGGACTTTGGATACTCAAAGGATTCATCAGGAACAACTTATTGAATAAGTCTTTCAATTTCCTCATGGAAGAATGGTTAACATTGCTAAAAGGAAGAACTATAACAATAGACCCTCCAGCCAGGTGTGCTAGGCATGACATCACCTTACTGGGTCATATAAGGACCAATGTTATAACTCTTGGAAAATGCGTCCCAACCATCATATCTGACCGAGATTCATATCTGATTGGTGTTAGGATACCTCAGACTCAGGATGCCTAAGAAGAAAAGATGCAACACAATTGACGAGATGACATAGTAAGATCCTCGGGAAATGAACTATGTAAGCAAGTTCCGAAACAAGAGTCCAACATTAAACCAAGGAGAGGATGAGGAGGTGGCTGACGGACTCAACGACATATCATCGAGATTTCCAAAAAGATGGATTTCCACAATTATGTGAACAAGGAGATAACAATTGTCATATCAAACGATATAATGATGTATGCTCGAGGAAAAACATACACAATTAAACAATGATAAAAAGGTGCACCTGAAAATCTGGTCTAGGTAACACGATAAATGTTAGAATGATGATTCAATAAGCAACAGACTTAGAATGAAACTATCGACCATAAACTTCAAAGCAATAAGGTTACTAGAAGTTTTAAATTTACACATCACAGACCATTTGTCGGCATTCCGGTTAGAAACAACACGGACACAAAGAAAAGAATGGTGATGGTAATAAGTATTACTTGTATCAAGAATTCTTAAGGGGTGGTGAAATTCCCATGACATTCTTGACATAAAAGATGGTAATACTCCAAGGTAAAGAAGAAAAGATGCTGGATAGCAAGGAACTCAAGGTATAAAACAAAACACGAACAAGTTTGTGTTGGAGGGAAGTCAATAAAGTGGTCGATGATAACACAAATCATCAAGGGCAAGGATGGTATTTCTCATCATGAACTCAATTGATATCCTGGAAGAGCTCGGAATGCTGATGATGATCACGACACATTTGTCGAGAGATTTCATGAAGATGTAATCAATCGGTGATGACATCTAGTCAAACGAATGACAAGCGGAAGGTTATTGGAACCATGGTTACGACACAAACTCGAAATCAAGCGCGCGGTTCAAGTCGGTTCAAGGTGAAATGATATGATGAGGAAAATCGACGTAAGCTTAGCTCATCGTCGAAAATTGTGCTCCGTGAAGAAGGACCAGGTAGCACAGTTAAAATTTAGCACAATGATGATATAGCCGATCAGGCTAGGGATGACTTAAATGATTATTAACTCGTAAGCAACAACAATTACTTAAGAGTTATTGAATCAGAGTGCGGAATCGATTCATTTATCGGTGTACTCGGTTGACGACAACCCAGAACCCAGGAAAATTGGATTCGGTGAGAAATAATAGTTGATGAAGAACCCATAAGAAGTTATGCAGTTCTGTGATATTCTCGAGATACCAGTGTGTAATACTCAACGGTAGATCAAAGTAAATGTGGGACTGATGTATTGATCTATAGAAGACAAGTGCTTAAACTTGCCCGAGAAATGGGATCAAAGAAGAACATATGGTCGGATCCACGATTGCAAAGGATCAATTCACCGATACCTAAGGATATTATATCAAGGAAATAGTTATTATTGCAAGAAGCTTCCATGATAGGATGTACATCGTGTCCATGGGCATGAACACAAAGGTTCAAGGTCGACTCCCACTTCTTCAATGCATAACCATCCATTCGCCTCTCATATTTTGATAATGACATTAGTTGTCGAAAGTTTTACCTGGTGCAATACCAGATAAGTATGACCCGCGAAATCTTTCGGGTTCACACAAATTAGGGAAGGCGTTGGTTCAACCCATCAGGGTATCTTCGGAACATATACCACAAACTTCGGAGTAAATAATACAAGCTCGAAAGTAGAGCATGGTTAACAAAGCAGAGGATACAATTGACCAAAGGCATTATATACCCGTGGAAAGGCTCACAAGGTTATTGAATATGAAGGACAATGTCGGATAATAATCCAACAAGGATCTGGTGGTCCACAAGGGATCTGATGTGAGTATCGGTACTCAACCAGAAGAAGAAGAATACAAGGAGATCTGAAGATAAAAGCAATTCACTAATTGAAAGCTCAATTGCAAAGGAATTATGAATTCCAAGTCGAGGGATCAGAAGCAATGCTCTGATTAAGAATGGATAAGTTGAATAGACTTAGGGGTACCTTCGACGACAACTTGATTGGTCGAAGACCAGCTCATGTTCAAATGACATCTGAGACAAAAAAATGAATTCTAGGATTCGTCTGAGGATTGCAAGTAATCGCAACATATTTCATCAACGGACTCAAAATCATAATGACAAAGGATGCCAATAAGATTACTAGACTTATGGGGTTAACCATAATGCAAGTAAGTAAGAATTTCAAGAACAATGGACTGTTGAGGATTTTTGAAAGATCGAATAGTAGTTTCAAGACTTTTGTGAAACACATGAACAATTGGGGATGAGAGGATACTCGATAAGGGCGAGAAATTATCCGTAGAGGTATTCAGGTGGAAAGGAACTGCAAGGCAGTAGGCACAAGGATTCTCGGAACAACAACGAGTATTTGGAGGTAACTTGTAATAGCAAGAGCAACTGGGGACTAATGTAAGAATGACAAGTGCATGTAGTTATCTATAGGGGTTGACGGTGGAAGGGTAATTGCAAACGCGATGAACACAAGTTCTCGGGATAACATCGGAGAGTATCATCGGGGTCTTCTAATGAATTAGGCCATCATCTGGAATGAAGGGGCTCACCGGGAGGAAGTAGTTACGAGATCCTAGTTTTAGAGTTAGAAAAATCATTTAACCCGAATGAAAGAGATATCAGAGTCCCAGAGTATAGATCCTAATACCACCCAATGGCGACGTGGGCCCGTAAGACACACATCCATGTTAGTAAAAGTTTTGTAATGTCTAGACTCGACTTTGGCCAAGGAGTGGGAAGGGGGATTGCTACAGGCAGTCGGCTCAGATACCAACTTGTGACGCCCCCGATTCAATCGTACACTAATCATGCACGCAAACGTGTACGATCAAGATCAGGGACTCACGGGAAGATATCACAACACAACTCTAAAAACATAAATAAGTCATACAAGCATCATAATACAAGCCAGGTGCCTCGAGGGCTCGAATACAAGTGCTCGATCATAGACGAGTCAGCGGAAGCAACAATATCTGAGTACAGACATAAGTTAAACAAGTTTGCCTTAAGAAGGCTAGCACAAACTGGGATACAGATCGAAAGAGGCGCAAGCCTCCTGCCTGGGATCCTCCTAAACTACTCCTGGTCGTCGGCTACACGTAGTAGTAGGCACCTCCGGTGTAGTAGGAGTCATCATCGACGGTGGCGTCTAGCTCTTGGGCTCCAGCATCTGGTTGCGACAACCAGGTAGAATGGAAAAGGGGAAAAGGGGGAGAAAAGCAACCGTGAGTACTCATCCAAAGTACTCGCAAGCAAGGAGCTACACTACAGATGCATGGGTATATGTGTAAAGGGCCATATCGGTGGACTGAACTGCAGAATGCCAGAATAAGAGGGGGATAGCTAATCCCGTCGAAGACTACGCTTCTGGCCACCTCCATCTTGCAGCATGTAGAAGAGAGTAGATGGTAAGTTCACCAAGTAGCATCGCATAGCATAATTCTACCCGGCGATCCCCTCCTCGTTGCCCTGTTAGAGAGTGATCACCGGGTTATATCTGGCACTTGGAAGGGTGTGTTTTATCAAGTATCTGTTTCTAGTTGTCATAAGGTCAAGGTACAACTCTGGGTCGCCTGTTACCGTGGACACGGCTATTCGAATAGATCAACTTCCCTGCAGGGGTGCACCATATTACCCGACACGCTCGATCCCTCTGGCCGGGCACACTTTCCTGGGTTATGTCCGGCCTCGGGTACGTCGCAGCCCCACCTAGGCTCAACAGAGAGGTCAGCACACCGGTCTAAATCCTATGCGCGCAGAGGTCTGAGCCCATCGCCCATTGCACACCTGCACATTGCGTACGCGGCCGGAAGCAGACCTAGCCCCCTTAATACAAGTGCGAGCTTATGGTCCAATATGGCGTGCGTCGCTCAGTCGCTGACGTCAAAAAGAGCTTCGGCTGATACCACGACGTCGGTTGCCCATATCTTGTCCCACGTGGCGGTTAGTGCGTATAAGGTCAACGACCCAACTCAGATCAAATACCAAGATCTCGATAAGCGTGTTAATTGAAGTATCCGCGAACGCCGACCAGGGCCAGGCCCACCTCTCTCCTAGGTGGTCTCAACCTGCCCTGTCGCTCCGCCACAAAGTAACAGTCGCGGGCCGTCGGGAACCCAGGCTCACCTCTACCGGGATGGAGCCACCTGCCCCTTCAGCCCCCATCTCCGAACAGTATCATAAGTAATGTAACAGTATAAAGTATATAGCATATGCCCATGATCACCTCCCGAAGTGATCACGGCCCAGTAGTATAGCATGGCAGACGGACAAGAATGTAGGGCCATCGATGGAATACTAGCATCCTAAACTAAGCATGTAGGATTGCAGGTAAAGGTAACAACAGTAGTAGCAAGGATAGGCTATGCATCAGGATAGGATTAACGGAAAGCAGTAACATGCTACACTACTCTAATGCAAGCAGTAGAGAGAAGAATAGGTGATATCTGGTGATCAAGGGGGGGGGGGGCTTGCCTGGTTGCTCTGGCAAGATGGGGGGTGGTCGTCGATGTAGTCGATCTCGGGGGTATCGGCAGCGGTCTCGGGGTCTACCAGAAAGAAGTAACGGATGGGGAACACAATATATAACAGAGCAATCAAAGCATCACAAAGCATAACAGGGCAAAACGCGGTGCTAGGTGTGCCCTAACGCGGTATGAGGTGATACCGACGAAGGGGAAAACAACCGGGAAAGTATCCCCGGTGTTACGCGTTCTCGGACAAATGCACTTGAGGGGGAAAGTCGCGTGTTCGCTATGCTAGGGATGTGAGGCGGACGAAACGGGCTGCGTATCCGGATTCGTCTCGTCGTTCTGAGCAACTTTCATGTACAAAGTATTTTCATCCAAGCTACGATTTATTTTATATTAAATTTCAAAGTTTTAATTAATTTTCCAATATTATTATTATTTTAATTAAACCGAATTGACCAAGTCAGTTTGACTGGTCAAAGTGAACAGTACAGTGGGTCCCTCTTGCCATTGACTTAGATATATTTTTGTTCAGCTTAGTATTTAGTTTAACAGCGGGTCCACATGTCATATGCTAGCTATTATCCTAACTATTAATTAGACTAAGCAAGCACTTAATTATGGGCTTAATTATCCCTAAGCTAGCCAGCTACACACACTGCTGCTCACACACACATGCAGTACGCACACACGGTGCACACACTCACACACAGCTCGGCCATGGCTGGCCGTAGTAGCGGCGGCAGCGTGCGGCGGCATCGACGAACAGTAGCAGTTTGTAGGCAGGCGCAGCAACACCTAGCGATAGCAGCAACTAAGCAGCGCAAGCAGCTTAGCAGGAGCAGAGCAGCAGCAGTTCGCTAGGAGGAGCAGCAGATACGCGGGCGCGCGTGCACGCGCGAGGCGCGGCCTGAGGACGGCCAGCGCGCGACCAGGGGGCGGGGCGGGGCGCACATGGGGCGACCGTGGTGCGAGGTGTAGGCGCCGCAGGGCACGCCGTGATCGCGGCCAACGGCTGGAGCCTGGGGTGGCGTGGGGCGGCGACAAACAACGTCGGGGAGAGGGGCAAAAAGGGGGAACAGGCGGAGGCTCACCCCGGGGAGGCCGTGGACGAGCTCGGTGAGGCCGGGAGGCGCCGACGGTGGAGATCTACGGAGATGACCGCGATGGCCGTGTAGTGGAGGAAGTGGCGATGACGAGCCTAAGTGGCATTCCTGCTAGATTTGAGGTGCGTAGGTGAAGGTGACGAGGTTGGGGAGGCTCCTGGCCACCTTGTAGCAGCTCGGGGAAGCCTCGGAGAATGGCAACGACGACGCGACAGCGACGGGGGTCTCGAGCGGCTACTGTAGTGGAGCAGAGCGTGGTGAGGAGGAGAGATGTGAGGTCCAGAGGGGGGGGGGTTGGGCTCGATCTAGGGTTCGTGGGCGACGTAGTTATAAGCCCAGGGAGGCGACGTGGAGGGCATCCACGGCCATGGCCGTCGTGGATGTGCGCCACACACACCCTCTGTTCCTGTAGCTGGAGGTAGGGGAAGGTTTTGGTGGGCTGGGCTGTGTGGCCACTTATGGCCCAGTGGCACCTTAGTTTAGGTCCATTTCGCTTTTACCCTTTTCTTTGTATTTTCAGATCCTATTTTGTATTAGGTTGGGCCATCAAATGATTTTTGTTATATATGAAATTTGCCATACAATTACTACGTAATATTTGTGAAAGCCACAAAAAGTTTGGAGCTTAACTAAACTCATTTCATTTTGCTTAAATACAAATGGATTAAAAAGGCTATTTTGGGCACTATTTTAACTAAGCTAGGGGCAATTTAATATTCCAGATAATATTGGATTATTTCTGAAAATTAGTTATTTAATTATTGCAACCCAACAAACATTTCTTTACCGTTTGCAGAAATAATAATTTGACTTTCTTTTCAATTTGAATTTGAATTCGGTTTGGATCAAAGTGAGGTTTGGAAATTTAATTGGGATGACATGGCACCATTAGTGTGTGGTTACTGTAGCTTAACTACCGGGGCGTTACATAAGCTTCTGTCACTCTCGCAACCCATCGTCTAATAACTACTCCACAATGCATTCCATTAGGCCCAAATATGGTGAAGTGTCATGTAGTGACATTCACATGACACCACTTAGGGAATCACAACATACATACTATCAAAATATCGAACACATATCAAGTTCACATGATTACTTGCAACATTATTTCTCCCGTGACCTCAAGAACAAAATTAACTACTCACAAATGATAATCATGCTCCAGATCAGAGGGGTATTAAATAGCATATTGGATCTGAACATATAATCTTCCACCAAATAAACCATATAGTAATCAACTACAAGATGTAATCAACACTAGCTACTAGTCACCCACAAGCACCAATCTGTAGTTCCGGTACAAAGATTGAACACAAGAGATGAACTAGGGTTTGAGATGAGATGGTGTTGTTGAAGATATTAATGGATATTGCTCTCCCCAAGATGGGAGAGTCATTGGTGATGATGATTTCCCCCTCTGGGAGGGAAATTCCCCCGGCAGAATCACTCCACTGGAGGGCAAAAGTGCTCCTGCCCAAGTTCCGCCTCGAGACAGCGGCGCTCCGTCCCGAAAGTCCTCTCTCTATTTTTTCTAGGTCAAAATTACTTATATACCAGAAGATGGGCACCAGAGGTGGGCCTGGGTGAGCACAACCCACCAGGGCGCGCCTGGGCTCCCTGGCGCGCCCAGGTGGGTTGTGCCCACCTGGTGGGCCCCCTCTAGTACTTATTGGCTCCAATATTCCTCTTATATTCCATAAAAAATCTCCGTAAAGTTTCAGCTTGTTTGGAGTTGTGCAGAATAGGTAGCCTGACGTAGCTTTTCCAGGTCCAGATTTCCCGCTACCGGAATTTTCCCTCTTTGTGTGTACCTTGCATATTATGAGAGAAAAGGCATTAGAATTACTCCAAATAGCATTATTATGCATAAAAACATCATAAATAACACTAGGAAAACATGATGCAAAATGGATGTATCAACGTGGCATCGGAAGGGTGTGATAGCTGACTCTGGCAAAATAATTGACTACCATGTTGGCATACATGAGCACGGGGCCCACTTGTCAGCATGCTGGACGAAGGAAGGAACACAAGGCAAAATGGAGCGCGGAAGGGTGCGAATCGATTGGCTCACGTGTGATGACCACTGGAGTAATCCACTCACATTGTACTACGTTAAAAAATCCGTGCAAACATGGCCGGTTATACTGTGAGTAGGTGACCGTGCACTTGGCTCTTCGCCTTTTCCAGAAGTCGAACAATGATGATGGTACTACTACAGTATAGATACTTCTGGCAATCTGACACCGTATGAACTGTTGCACGTCCACCACCTGTATTAAGCGCACTATCATAAATCAAAAGCTTCTCCTCGTCCTACGAGCCACCGTGCGCGCGTGAGAGCATGGCTAATAATACGGCCAACAATCGGCTATAAGGAGTTGCCATGTCATATATAGCCAACCTTGTAGCCGGCATGTACAAAAGTAAGTTATATATGTGTACTACTTTATTAGTAGTTGGTCCACCTTACAAGCTCACAAAGCGTCTTGGGTCTCGTGCTAGAGCTGGCTACTAAACCAAGAGCCCGCTTCTCTTCTCTCTCCTCTGCTCTCTCCTCCAACTAAGCAAAGATATAATATTCTAGTCCTTATATCCTGTTTATGTCACCTTATTGTACTTGCTCTGAGCGAGGGAGAGGTCGTACTAGTAGTAAGAAAAGCTTCTCCTCGTTTGCGAGTTGACAGGACACATCAAAAGTACTCCCTCCGTCTAGGTGTATAAGTCACCTTACGAAAACCAAATAATCCCAAAACACTTAGGTGTGGTGCATTAACTCCCACCTTGTTTCTTATTTCTTGATAAATCGGCCAAGAAGAGATGTGGGGCGTGCATGTTTTCAAGGACTCGAGACTACCAAACACGACATGAAGTGGTTAATTCATTACATGCAATGCTATTAATTAGCAAATAAACATTAAGTTCTCTCATTTTCCCCTCCTTCTTGGTCATGGTGCACAACCTAAGATGGCTTATTCACCTAGACGGAGGGAGTAGTGTATTAGTCTCCAAAAAGGGCTGACCATGTCCATGGCTACCATCCCGTGCTCCGTCATTCAGTGTGTGCATGATTCACGTTCCATTGAGAAAATAATGTTGCGTACGTGCCATCTAATAGAATAGCTTAATTTATAAAAAAACACGCCACCACGTCATGATCGAACTTTGATTCGTCCACGCGTGGTTCCCATGAACAATTACTACACTCGTCAAATTATCAAGTGAGTTGGCTCTTCGTACAGAAATGAGCTCACCATGTACTCGCGCGTGAGTATTAGGGAAAGAGGCAAAGAGCACCTGCGCCGGAGCCTGCACCTCTTCTCTTCGTGCTCGTATTCCTTTTTTGGGTGATTCGTGCACATACTCCACCTACGTTCGTGACCGTTGGTGAGTCTCTCCTACTATACTTAGCTCCATTTTCTTGCATGACACGTGGACCTAGATGCTGGATGTCCCACGTGTCGGCAAAACTTAGAAGAACGCTTTCCGACGACCGAGAAGGAGCAAGAAACCTCGTGGTGGAGCGTCTGGATTCTTTAATATTTTTATTCAGCGATATAAAATCTACCCAATCTTCTCCACAGTAGACCGAAAGAGTCCGAAACACGGCAGCCAAGTGTAGTTACATCATACATGGCCAACCCACGCCATCACCATATTTCTTGGCCTCCGTGCGACACCTGGCTCTAGTAATCCACCAGCCCGTATTGCTTCTCGCTCCTCGTCTCTCTCAAAGTTTGGCGGGCTGGCGATTTTGCCGTCTATTGAGGTCGGTTAACTCATCACATGTTAGCGACATGCCAAGAGCATTCTAAAAAGTTTACTGTACTCTATTGTTATGCCAAGAAGAGGAAGCTCTTTGACTGACGGACCAAACGAGACAGGTGTACCGTGCCGTGAGTGGGTCTAGTTTCTCATTTTGAACTTGTTTGGTGTACTAGTAACACTTGGTTTTGACTATTGATAAGATTTTATATATGGCCTAATGTAATCTTCGAGGTTGCCTTTGACTATTGATAAGATTTTATATAATTTGAAAATTATATCATTCAAAGATCCTTTCACATACGAATTTGACAGTATGCTTTGAGCAACTTGCATGTCCTATACTGCTCCTGTTTGGATACTCTAACTTAGCTAGAGGTTAGACTAACTCATGACTAACCCTAAACTAAATCTAGCCAAAGAGGTGTTTGGATGACAGGGTTAGGTTGACAATAAATGCACTTGATGGAGAGAGAAAAGTGATTTTCGAGTGGGCCCGAGAGAACTAGCTCCAATTAGCACCACTTGGCTGGCGGGATAGAGAGAGAAAAGTGATTTTTGAGTGGGGCCTAATGAGAACTAGCTCCAATTAGTACCTCTTGGGTGGGATAGTTTTTTTATTGGGTTGGGTGCAACTTGCTCCAATTTAACCCTCATGTTTGGATACCTTAGGGCTATTTGAGCCCCAACTAGCTAGCTCAAACTAACTCTAACCCATGGATCCAAACAGGGCCAAAGTTAGTCTCGGAAAACGCATTAAGCCCTATATACATGGACAGACGGAGTACGTGATACTAGCAAACGCTCACCACTAGTAGTAGTTCATTGGTTGGTTTCGATTTTCGATTTAGTTGCTGTGCTGCTACCGTCCAATATTCGCGTGTGGTTGTTTCTAGAATAAGAGAAGGAGGTAGTACTTACTGTGGTAAACGTGAAGTGATGGTTGCTTCGCCCGAGCAACTTATTACTCTGGGAATATTGGAGTACCAACGGATTCAACAAAGAGAGAAATGATGGTTGGTTCGTCCGAGCAACTTACTGTAGCGAAGGTGGGGCTCTGTGATTTGACTGCTCACTAGTCATTATTACTGTGGCGCAACGACCTGGGTGAATCTTCCTTGCAGTTGTGCACTCAATATTCCTGCATGGCAGGTGGAGCCGGATGAAGGGGGTCCCACATGTCGGCGAAACGAAGTTGAATTGTTTCTGGCATTGCTATCAATCTTTCAGGATTTGTTTATATGTACGCATAATTTTTCTGCATAATCAAATTGTATTGTGATGCTATGAAGGTTTCAATTTTGGTTCCCACAGAAAAAAGGTTCAACATAGGATTCATGTGTCCTCTTGCCTCAAGATTGTCTCGTTACAACATTCCATCAAATACAAATGAAACTACCATGGCTGCTAATGCATCTCAATGGTTCGCAGATCATCGCCAATATTCACATCACAACTGAAGACAAAGTTGTGAGAAGGTGTACAAATAAACAAAAATATATAATTGATTGATGTTGTTCGTAGGCATGGCTCCATTTCCTGGGCACAATGTTCATTGGTTAGCAGCTAGTTTCACGCAGCTCTGTAGCCAAAAAAGAGCTGTATGGAGGACATCACAATCCGATCATTTTGTGCAGTTCAACTAAAATCGAGCTGATCATCCTTGTTTGCAAAGATATTCAGTCAGTATGATTACAATAATAGTGGAACTAGATGATGAAACATAACACACGCAAAAAGAAGCCGATCACCTCTGCGATCTCTCTTTAGGACTAACTACTTGTTGGAGAAGATTAGGCACAGAGTTTGATGAGGAGGATAGAAAAACCAATCTCCCTTTCTACAGTCCACAGAAATGTAAAAACGTTGCCCGTGTGACATTTTGGCGGAACAAAACACTCTTAAGAAAAAATTGATATGTGCAGTTCACCAAAAGGTCGCAATAGCAACAAGGTGAAATGGATAGCCCTGTTGGCAAAAAGAGGTAGAAAGGAAACAATTACTGCCCAATAACAGGAGTTGACGACACATATGCCGACAAAAAAGAAGCATATTCCATGTAATAAGGGAAAGATAGCAGCATGGTGGTTTATCAAAAACGGTTTGAGGACAAGATTCCAAGATGGAAAGTACGCCGGTCGAGATGGTTTTAAGCAAACAACTAAAGAAGATCCACATGCAACAACGTGGGAAGATGGGCAGTGGAGCAAGGCCGGAGGAAGCTGTACCTGAGGGTCGTCGGGATGTAACTAGGAGGGCGCTGGCGGTCGGGATCTGCCCATAGTGCGGAAGCGAGCAAGTGGCGAAGGCCCTACCGCACTGGAGCTTGGTTAGAGAGAACGGCGGGTACCGCAGATCGGAACGTGCTGCCTCAACGCCGTCGAACGGAGAAACGATGCACATCCTCCGCTTCCGCCGGCGGACGGGATGCGGCCAGATCAGTGACCACCGCCGCCTTGTGTGAGATAGTGTGACGAGAGAAAAACCCCGACAGGCAGGCTCCATTGTATATAGTGGAGCGGATTTTTCTTTTTTCCCGATGACAATCGTTTTATATTCTGTACGTGCCATTGAGGAATATAACTTTATTTAATACTAACACGTCAAGTCGAACTTTGTGCCATCTACGCGTGGTACACGACCCTCCTTCGAGTAAACAGCCGCTACACGCGTCAAATTATCACGTGGGCTTCCTTTTCGTACAAAAATGAACTCCACCATGTACCCGCGCGGGTGTGGCCTGGAACGAGACGCGAGTACGTGCGTCGTGCGTGCACCTCTTCTTTACGTGCATGTAGGTATGTGGGTGGGTGTGAGAGAGATGGTTTGTGCAAAACAGAGGCAATGTGTCGATGATATCTCAAACAAAAAAAATGTAACATATGCAATGTGTGTGAAACAGAGTCATGGATATATCATATATAGAGGGAGCGATCCACAAGAAGAGAGTGGAGGGATCATTGGCGTGAGATATCGATAGAACCGGCAACATGGATGAAGTGTGTGGGTGCGCGATCGATAAAGAGTGCCATCGAATTTGTGTTTGCCCACGTCAAAGATACAGGGCGGCTGGCCTACTGGAATGTGAGAGGGCAGAGGTGCAGTTTGTCTCTGTGGCATGGATACCTACCTACAACGTTCGACTATCGGTGTGTGTGTGTGGGGGGGGGGGCAGAGACCTAACTATAGAGAGGTAGATCGACTAGTATATGTGTGGAGAAGGAGAGAGACCTAGCTATGTATTGAGGGAGATCGATCGGCATCCATGCATATGTGTAGCAGAGGAATAAGGTTGGGAGAGAGACAAAGGTAGAGTGTCGAAGGGTTGGTGGTGGAGTTGCTTCTCACAAATGGTGGGAGAGGCCTGCTAGACAAACGGAGGGTACGGGTGCAATATCAATAAGGGAGGGGATGTCTGCCTATCTATGCACGTGCGTGTGAGAGACGGGTCGGGAGGTATGCAAGGATGATGAGGGGGGACGATATGGTTGTGGTAAGCAGACGCAACTACATAGGAATATCAATCGTCGTGTGTCCGAGAAAGGGAGAGACATAACTAGTGAGGTACGTCGATCAGTGCGTGGGGAAAAAGAATTATAGTCGACCTAGCTATATGTTGTGAGGTACGTCGAACGGTGCATGTGTTAGAAGCAAATAAGGTCCGGAGAGACGGACATGGGGAGAGGGGTGCGGCTAGGAGGTGGTGCGAGAGGCCTACTATGTCGAGGTGGGAGGAGTGTGCGAGTATGAGATCAATGAAAAGACGGGCGAGAGTGTGCACTTGCGTGGAACCGTATTGGACATAGGGGGCATGGACGGTGAGAAGAGAAGAGGGGAAGTGTGTGTTTGTGGTAGGCACACTTGGATAGAGAGGTATATCGACTGGTGTGTGCCGGAAAGAAGGAACCGGGGGGCCTACACACACCGTGGGTGAACGACCTAAAGAGAAATAACAAATGTGCGCGATGGAGGGGACACTGAAGGAGGGTGAGAGGGGGGGGGGGCGTGTGCATGCACGATAGAAAGTTAGCGCTAGTTACAAAGAGAAGAGGATTGTGTGGGTGTAAAAGACGAACAGAGATCATAATTCGTTATAAAAAAGTGGATTAGGATATTTGAAGAAGATATCATAGTGTTTTAAACCGACGCATGCATGAATGAATATATATATATATAATGGTGATACGCATGGTGTGGTTATGAACATGTTATACTACATATAATATATCGAACATTGATTATAATTTGTGATAATGTGTGGCTTTTGCAGCTCAGGGCTAAATACTTGTCATAATTTAGGGGGCGGGGCACTATACTTTGTGTGACAAACATGGTGTACGTATGGAACATGGTTTAGATTATGAATATCTAGTTACTACCTCAAATGTACTATTATTTGGAATCAACATCAAGTGTATTCAAAATTTTGAATTCGAGTTCATATAGTACACACAGTTCATATCTATCTCTCTAGTAATCATGTAGTGTGTTGCTAAGATAATACACGAATGATGGTTTAAGTTGGCAACAACCATGATTGTAGATTCTTATTCAAATAGAGATACGATTTCAAATTTAGTACGAATTGCGGCGGTAGTATAGACAAGAATGCACTAAAATGTTGGTATGAGTAGGTTACATGCATTATACAGCCAGCGAAAAAATTTAATTGAAAATAACATGGATTCATAGCTTTGAATAGCATTTGTACAGTAAAACGGGACAAGACTCTCTCTTTGTGTGGTGTGAATAGATTTATTTTTTTCTTTTTTTCGTTGAGGGAAGTGCGAATTGATTTGGTACGTACATTAAAATTCAACCCGCGCCTTGCTATATCCCAAAACTTCAGATATCGTGCTCCCAAAATGCGCGCCTTCACAACCTGCGCCTTGCTATCCCGAAATTACAACGCGCGCGAAAACTCCCTCCAGTTGCAAAATCCTGACACGTGAAATCCCCCTTCTAACCCTGAGCCGAAAGGGCCGCTAGTTCAATCCCTAAGTCATGGGTCCCCCTTCCATTGCCTCCCTTTCGCCATTCGAAATCCCAGGCCGCCATAACCTCTCTGCTCCAGCCGCAAAACCCCACCCTCCTCCGTCCGCCACCTCATCGCTTCCCAGCCGGAGCCTCTTCCCCGACGATGTCGTCCACCGCAACAGCCCGACGTCCCTCATCCACCTCCTCAGATGAGGATCCGTCATCGATCTCGTCGTCCCGCCGGTTCAGCCGCCCCGTCCTCGACCTCCAAGGAGCTGCTCCGATGATTGCCATGGCTGATCCATCGCCACAGCGCCGCCTTAACCTGCTCCACCGAAACCGCAACATCCTCACCGACTCCTCGGACAAATCCGAGGCCTACTCGACGCCACCAAATAGGTTGTACACTCATTGGATCGCATCTTCTCCTTAACTCGACCTCCCGGCGCCTACGGTGCTCCATCCCACACCCCCATGGCGCGACTACCTCGAAGCCGGCGCCGCGAGCGACATCTCCATGATGGCTCTCCCCAGTGCGAGGCCCCTTCGGCGGTGGCGTCCATACCAGCCGGATCTGCTGCTGCTGCTCCGGCTCTCGCTCGCTCGCGGTGCTACTGATGCTCCGGCTCTTGCTCACGCTGCTGCTGCTACTCCGGCTCTCGCTCAGTCGCGCTGCTGCTCTACTCTCCCCCTCGCTCGTGCTGCTGCTTGATACGTCCATTTTGCATCATGCTTCTATATTGATATTTATTGCATTATGGGCTGTTATTAGACATTATATCATAATACTTATGCCTATTCTCTCTTATTTTACAAGGTTTACATGAAGAGGGAGAATGCCGGCAGCAGCTGGAATTCTGGACTCGAAAAGGAGCAAATATTAGAAACCTATTCGGCACAACTCCAAAAGTCCTGAAACTTCACGGAGCTTATTTTGGAATAAAAAAAATATTGGGCGAAGAAATAACCACAGGGGGGCCACCTGCGAGCCACAAGGGTGGAGGGCGCGCCCCCCGACCTTGTGGGCCCCCTGGCAGGCCTCCGGTGCCCATCTTTGGCTATATGGTGTCTTTTACTCTAGAAAAAAAAATCAAGAAGAAGCTTTCAGGACGAAGCACCGCCGTCTCGAGGCGGAACCTGGGCAGAACCAATCTAGGGCTCCGGCACAACTGTTCTGCCGGGGAAACATCCCTCTGGGAGGGGGAAATCATCGCTGATACGTCTCCAACGTATCTATCATTTTTTATTGTTCCATGCTATTTTATTATCTGTTTTAGATGTTTAATGGGCTTTAATATACCTTTTTATATTATTTTTGGGACTAACCTATTAACCAAAGGCCCAGTGCAAATTCCTGTTTTTTTTGCCTATTTCAGTGTTTCGCAGAAAAGGAATATCAAACGGAATGAAACCTTTGCGAGGATCGTTTTTGGAACAAACGCAATCCAGGAGACTTGGAGTGGACGTCAAGGAAGCAACAAGGCGGCCACGAGGTAGGAGGGCGCGCCCAGGGGGTAGGCGCCCCCCCACCCTCGTGGGCCCCTCGCAGCTCCACCGACCTACTTCTTTCGCCTATATATACTCTTATACCCTGAAACCTTCGGGGAGAGCCACGAAACACCTTTTCCACCGCCACAACCTTCTGTACTCGTGAGATCCCATCTTGGGGCCTTTTCCAGCGATCTGCCGGAGGGGGATTCGATCACGGAGGGCTTCGACATCAACACTATAGCCTCTCCGATGATGTGTGAGTAGTTTACCACAGACCTTCGGGTCCATAGTTATTAGCTAGATGGCTTCTTCTCTCTCTTTGGATCTCAATACAAAGTGATCCTCGATTCTCTTGGAGATCTATTCGATGTAACTCTTTTTGCGATGTGTTTGCCGAGATCTGATGAATTGTGGGTTTATGAACTTGATTATCTATGAATACTATTTGATTCTCCTCTGAATTCTTATATGCATGATTTGATATCTTTGCAAGTCTGTTCGAATTATCGGTTCAGTTTGGCCTACTAGATTGATCTTTCTTGCAGGGAGAAGTGCTTAGCTTTGGGTTCAATCTTGCGGTGTCCTTTCCCAGTGACAGTAGGGGCAGCAAGGGACATATTGTATTGTTGCCATCGAGGATAAAAAGATGGGGATTAATATGCTCTTTTATATTATTTTTGGGACTAACCTATTAACCGGAGGCCCAGTGCCAGTTGCTGTTTTTTGCCTATTTCCGTGTTTCGCAGAAAACGAATATCAAACGAAATCCAAACGGAACGAAACCTTCGCGCGGATCTTTCTTGGAACAAACGCAATACATGAGACTTAGAGTGGAAGTCAGAGACGCAACGAGGCGGCCACGAGGCAGGAGGGCGCGCCCAGGGGGTAGGCGCGCCCCCACGCTCGTGGGCCCCTCGTAGCTCCACCGACGTACTTCTTTCTCCTATATATACCCTTGTACCCTAAAAACATCCAGGGGAGCCACGAAACCACTTTTCCACCGCCGCAACCTTCTATACCCGTGAGATCCCATCTGGGCCTTTTTCGGCGATCTGCCGGAGGGGGATTCGATCACGGAGGGCTTCTACATCAACACCATAGCCTCTCCGATGATGTGTGAGTACTTTACCACAAACCTTCGGGTCCATAGTTATTAGCTAGATGGCTTCTTCTCTTTCTTTGGTTCTCAATACAAAGTGCTCCTCGATGTTCTTGGAGATCTATTCGATGTAATACTTTTTGCGGTGTGTTTTCCGAGATACGATGAATTGTGGGTTTATGATCAAGATTATCTATGAATATTATTTGGTTCTTCTCTGAATTCTTATATGCATGATTTGATATCTTTGCAAGTCTCTTCGAATTATCGGTTTAGTTTGGCCTACTAGATTGATCTTTCTTGCAATGGGAGAAGTTCTTAGCTTTGGGTTCAATCTTGCGGTGTCCTTTCCCAATGACAGTAGGGGCAGCAAGGCATGTATTGTATTGTATTGTTGCCATCGAGGATAAAAAGATGGGGTTTATATCATATTGCTTGAGTTTATCCCTCTATATCATGTCATCTTGCCTAATGCGTTACTCTGGTCTTATGAACTTAATACTCTAGATGCATGCTGGATAGCGGTCGATGTGTGGAGTAATAGTAGTAGATGCAGAATCGTTTCGGTCTACTTGACACGGACGTGATGCCTATATTCATGATCATGCCTAGACATTCTCATAACTATGCGCTTTTCTATCAATTGCTCGGCAGTAATTTGTTCACCCACCATAATATATGCTATCATGAGAGAAGCCACTAGTGAAACCAATGGCCCCCGGGTCTACTTTACATCATATAAGTTTCTGATCTATAATTCTAGTTTACTATTTATTTTGCAATCTTTATTTTCCAATCTATACAACAAAAATACCAAAAATATTTATCTTATTATCTTTATCAGATCTCACTTTTGCAAGTGGCCATGAAGGGATTGACAACCCCTTTATCGCATTGGTCGCAAGGTTCTTGATTGTTTGTGCAGTTACTAGGTGACGTACGCTACTTTGCTGCATCACCCTTTCCTCTTCAAGGGAAAACCAACGCATGCTCAAGAGGTAGCAAGAAGGATTTCTGGCGCCGTTGCCGGGGAGATCTACGCTCAAGTCAAGACATACCAAGTACCCATCACAAACTCTTGTCCCTCGCATTACATTATTTGCCATTTGCCTCTCATTTTCCTCTCCCCCACTTCACCTTAGCCATTTTATTCGCCCTTTTTTTCGTTCGTCTCTTTTTGCTTGCTTCTTGTGCGTCCGTGTGTTAGATTGTTTATTTTGTTGTTATGGCTAGTCCTTCTATCATTGTTAGTACTCCGGATCATGAAGTTCTTAATTTTAAACAAAGGGAGGGAGAAAATCTAAAAGATGCTTGGCATAGAATTTGCAATGCTCAGAATAGATCTACTAGCAAGCAATCTACTTTCGTTCTTCTTCGCAAATTTTATGTAGGCATCACTCCTTGGAACAAATATATTCTTGATACCATTACCGGTGGGAATTTCTTGGGTAGCCATACTTTTGATTCTTATAATTCTATGTTAGATTTGTTTGGCCCACCACCTCTTTTGGTCAATGGAACTATTTTAACTTTGGAACATGTGATGCAAAGGCTTGAAATTATCGAAAATAAAGTTGCCACGGTAGAGTTGATTGAGAATCTGGATAAAAAGATCCACAACCAAATTACCCAATATGGATCTAAGGTAGGAGTCACTCCGAAAAATTTCCGAGAAAAAGAACCCATAGTTAAAGAAAAGATAGACCAAGATTCCACTAGAATTGATAAACTTGAGGATATTATTACCAATTTAGGGTCTGCCTTTTCTGCCTTAAGAAACACTTCAAATCCTCCTACTACCAAAGTTGCCAAATTTATGTATGTTCCTAAAAATAAGGGTGAATCTTCTAGTAAGGAAAATGCGGATCTCAAATCAATAAGTGTTCACCCCAACTTTTTCGCTATCATTAAGGAACCTTTTGCTACCAATGAACTTCTTGATTTCTTTCCTAGGAGTTTGATCATTAATAAAAAGAAGGAAACTCCTAAAGGTTATAAGTGTTCTATTGAAGAATTGCCTACCAAAGATGACAATACCTAGATCTATTCTTGTTTTTATGCCTAGCTAGGAGCGTTAAACGATAGCGCTTGTTGGGAGGCAACCCAATTTTATTTTTATTCCTTGATTTTTGTTCCTGTTTAGTAATAAATAATTCATCTAGACTCTGTTTAGATGTGTTTTTATGTTTTAATTAGTGTTTGTGCCAAGTAGAACCAATTTGATCTTCTTGGGTGATAGTTGTCTGATCTTGCTGAAAAAGACAGAAACTTTGCGCTCACTAAAATAGTTGTTAAAATTCACCAGAACATGATAAAATACCAATTCTGTTTGCAGTAGATCAATATACAAATTATCCAGGTTGTCCTAGGTTTTCAGAATTTTTGGAGATCCAGAAGTATTCGAACAAATCAGATTTCTACAGACTGTTCTGTTTTTGACACATTCTGTTTTCCGTGTGTTGTTTGCTTATTTTGATGAATCTATGGCTAGTATCGGGGGGTATGAACCATAGAGAAGTTGGAATACAGTAGATTTAACACCAATATAAATAAAAAATGAGTTCATTACAGTACCTTAAGGCGGTGGTTTGTTTTCTTATACTAACGGAGCTCATGAGATTTTCTGTTGAGTTTTGTGTTGTGAAGTTTTCAAGTTTTTGGGTAAAGATTTGATGGATTATGGAACAAGGAGTGGCAAGAGCCTAAGCTTGGGTATTCCCAAGGCACCCCAAGGTAAAATTCAAGGACAACCAAAAGCCTAAGCTTGGGGATGCCCCGGAAGGCATCCCCTCTTTCGTCTTCGTCTATCGGTAACTTTACTCGAGGCTATATTTTTATTCACCACATGATATGTGTTTTGCTTGGAGCGTCTTGTATGACTTGAGTCTTTGCTTTTTAGTTTACCACAGTCATCCTTGTTGTACACACCTTTTTGGAGAGACACACATGAACCGGAATTTATTAGAATACTCTATGTGCTTCACTTATACCTTTTGAGCTAGATAATTTTGCTCTAGTGCTTCACTTATATTTTCTAGAGCACGGTGGTGGTTTTATTTTATAGAAATTATTGACCTCTCATGCTTCACTTATATTATTTTGAGAGTCTTTTAGAACAGCATGGTAGTTTTCTTTGGCTATAAAATTAGTCCTAATATGATAGGCATTCAAGATGGGTATGATAAAAACTTTCATATAGAGTGCATTAAATACTATGATAAATTTGATACTTGATAATGGTTTTGAGATATAAAGGTTGTAATGTTAGAGTCATGCTAGTTGGGTAATTGTGGAATTGAGAAATACTTGTGTTAAAGTTGGCAAGTCCCGTAGCATGCACGTATGGTAAACGTTGTGTGACAAATTTGAAGCATGGGGTGTTCTTTGAGTGCTTTCCTTATGAGTGGCGGTCGGGGACGAGCGATGGTCTTTTCCTACCAATCTATCCCTCTAGGGGCATGCGTAGTAGTACTTTGCTTCGAGGGCTAATAAACTGTTTCAATAAGTATATGAGTTCTTTATGACTAATGTTAGTCCATGGATTATACACGCTCTTACCTTTCCGCAATTTGCTAGCCTCTATGGTACCGTGCATTGCCCTTTCTCAGCTTGAGAGTTGGCACAAACTTCGCTGGTGCATCCAAACCCCGTGATACGATACGCTCTATCACACATAATCCTCCTTATATCTTCCTCAAAACAGCCACCGTACCTACCTATTATGGCATTTCCATAACCATTCCGAGATATATTGCCATGCAACTTTCCACCGTCCCGTTTATTATGACACGCTCCATCATTGTCATATTGCTTTGCATGATCATGTAGTTGACATCGTATTTGTGGCAAGGCCACTTTCATAATTCTTTCATACATGTCACTCTTGATTCATCGCATATCCCGGTACACCGCCGGAGGCATTCACATAGAGTCATATTTTTGTTCTAGTATCGAGTTGTAACATTGAGTTATGAGTAATTAAAAGTGCGATGATCATAATTATTAGAGCATTGTCCCATGTGAGGAAAGGAGATTATGAAAAAAGAGGCCAAACAAGCCCAAATAAAAAAAAGAGGCCAAAGAAGCCCAAACAAAAAAAAGAGAGAAAAAGAGAGAAGGGACAATGTTACTATCCTTTTTCCACACTTGTGCTTCAAAATAGCACCATGATCTTCATGATAGAGAGTTTCTTATTTTGTCACTTTCATATACTAGTGGGAATTTTTCATTATAGAACTTGGCTTGTATATTCCAATGATGGGCTTCCTCAAAATGCCCAGGTCTTCGTGAGCAAGCAAGTTGGATGCACACCCACTTAGTTTCTTTTGATGAGCTTTCATACACTTATAGCTCTAGTGCATCTGTTGCATGGCAATTCCTACTCCTCGCATTGACATCAATTGATGGGCATCTCTATAGCCCGTTGATTAGACGCGTCAATGCGAGACTTTCTCCTTTTTGTCTTCTCACATAACCCCCATCATCATATGCTATTCCACCTATAGTGCTATATCCATGGCTTTCGCTCATGTATTGCGTAAGGGTTGAAAAGGCTGAAGCGCGTTAAAAAGTATGAACCAATTGCTTGCTTTTCTTTAGGGTTATGCATGATGGAAGCATTTTGTGTGACGAAAATGAAGCATGGCCAAACTATATGATTTTGTAGGGATAAGCTTTCTTTGGCTATGTTATTTTGATAAGACATAATTGCTTGGTTAGTATGCTTGAAGTATTACTACTTTTATGTCAATATTAAACTTTTATCTTGGATCTTTTGGATCTGAACATTCATGCCACAAAGAGAATTACCTTGAGAATTATGTTAGGTAGCATTCCACATCAAAAATTCTGTTTTTATCATTTACCTACTCGAGGACGAGCAAGAATTAAGCTTGGGGATGCTTGATACGTCTCCAACGTATCTATAATTTTTTATTGTTCCATGCTATTTTATTATCTGTTTTGGATGTTTAATGGGCTTTAATATACTCTTTTATATTATTTTTGGCACTAACCTATTAACCGAAGGCCCAGTGCAAATTGCTGCTTTTTTGCCTATTTCAGTGTTTCGCAGAAAAGGAATATCAAACGGAATGAAACCTTCGTGAGGATCATTTTTTGGAACAAACGCAATCCAGGAGACTTGGAGTGGACGTCAAGGAAGCAACGAGGCGGCCACGAGGTAGGAGGGCGCGCCCAGGGGGGTAGGCGCGCCCGCACCCTCGTGGGCCCCTCTCACAGCTCCACCGACCTACTTCTTTTGCCTATATATACTCTTATACCCTGAAACCTTCGGGGACAGCCACCAAACACCTTTTCCACCGCCGCAACCTTCTGTACCTGTGAGATCCCATCCTGGGGCCTTTTCCGGCAATCTGCCAGAGGGGGATTCGATCACGGAGGGCTTCTACATCAACACCATAGCCTCTCCTATGACGTGTGAGTAGTTTACCACAGACCTTCGAGTCCATAGTTATTAGCTAGATGGCTTCTTCTCTCTCTTTGGATCTCAATACAAAGTTCTCCTCGATTCTCTTGGAGATCTATTCGATGTAACTCTTTTTGCGGTGTGTTTGCTGAGATCCGATGAATTATGGGTTTATGAACTTGATTATCTGTGAATACTATTTGATTCTTCTCTGAATTCTTATATGCATGATTTGATATCTTTGCAAGTCTCTTCGAATTATCGGTTTAGTTTGGCCTACTAGATTGATCTTTCTTGCAATGGGAGAAGTGCTTAGCTTTGGGTTCAATCTTGCGGTGTCCTTTCCCAGTGACAGCAGGGGCAGCAAGGCATGTATTGTATTGTTGCCATCGAGGATAAAAAGATGGAGTTTATATCATATTGCTTGAGTTGATCCCTCTACATCATATCATCTTGCCTAATGCGTTACTCCGTTCTTATGAACTTAATACTCTAGATGCATGCTGGATAGCGGTCGATGTGTGGAGTAATAGTAGTAGATGCAGAATCATTTCGGTCTACTTGACACAAATGTGATGCCTATATTCATGATCATTGCCTTAGATATCATCATAACTATGCACTTTTCTATCAATTGCTCGGCAGTAATTTGTTCACCCACCATAATACATGCTATCTTGAGAGAACCCACTAGTGAAACCTATGCCCCCCGGGTCTACTTTACATCATATAAGTTTCCAATCTACAATTCTAGTTTACTATTTATTTTGCAATATTTATCTATACCACAAAAATACCAAAAATATTTTTCTTATTATCTTTATCAGATCTCACTTTTGCAAGTGGCCGTGAAGGGATTGACAACCCCTTTATCGCGTTGGTTGCAAGGTTCTTATTTTTTTGTGCAGGTACTAGGGATTTGCGTGTAGTCTCCTACTGGATTGATACCTTGGTTCTCAAAAACTGAGGGAAATACTTACGCTACTTTGCTGCATCACCCTTTCCTCTTCAAGGGAAAACCAACGCATGCTCAAGAGGTAGCAATCGCCATCGTCATAACCAAAGATCCTCTCATCAAGAGGGGGTCAATCTCCATCAACATATTCACCAGCACCATCTCCTCTCAAACCCTAGTTCATCTCTTGTAGTCGATCTTGGTCCCAAAACCTCAGATTGGTACCTGTGGGTTGCTAGTAGTGTTGATTACTCCTTGTAGTTGATGCTAGTTGGTTTATCCGATGGAAGATTATATTTTCAGATCCTTGATGATAATTAATACTCCTCTGATCTTGGTTATGAATATGCTTTGTGAGTAGTTACGTTTGTTCCCGAGGATATGGGAGAAGTCTAGTTATAAGTAATCATGTGAATTTGGTATTCGTTCGATATTTTGATGAGATGTATGTTGTCTTTCCTCTAGTGGTGTTATGTGAATGTCGACTACATGACACTTCACCATTATTTGGGCCTAGGGGATGGCATTGGGAAGTAATAAGTAGATGATGGGTGGCTAGAGTGACAGAAGCTAAAACCCTAGTTTATGCGTTGCTTCGTAAGGGGCTGATTTGGATCCATATGTTTCATGCTATGGTTAGGTTTACCTTAATTCTTCTTTAGTAGTTGCAGATGCTTGCGAGAGGGGTTAATCATAAGTGGGAGGCTTGTCCAAGGAAGGGCAGCATCCAAGCACCAGTCCACCCACATCAAATTATCAAAGTAACGAACGCGAATCATATGAGCATGATGAAAACTTGCTTGACAACAATTCCCATGTGTCCCCGGGAGCGCTTTGCTTTATATAAGAGTTTGTCCAGGCTTGTCCTTTGCTAAAAAAAGGATTGGGCCACCTTGCTGCACCTTAGTTACTTTATTTACTTGTTACCCGTTATGATTTATCCTATCACAAAACTATCTGTTACCGATAATTTCAGTGCTTGGAGAGAATACCTTGCTGAAAACCGTTTGTCATTTCCTTCTGCTCCTCGTTGGGTTCGACACTCTTACTTATCGAAAGGACTACGATTGATCCCCTATACTCGTGGGTCATCAAGACTCTTTTCTGGCACCGTTGCCGAGGAGTGAAGGGCCTTTGGTATGGAAACATTTATATAGTGTGCTGAAATTTACTGTCACTTGTTACTATGGAAAAATAATCGTTTGAGGGGTTTGTTCGGGGTCTCTTCACCTCGAACAGAACCACAATTAGTTTCCCCTCAACCTACTGCACCTACTGAAAATATTTATTATGAAATTCCTTCGGGTATGATAGAGAAACTGCTGGCTAATCCGTATGCAGGAGATGGAACATTACATCCCGATTTGCACCTAATCTATGTGGATGAAGTTTGTGGATTATTTAAGCATGCAGGTATGCCCGAGGACGTTGTTAAGAAGAAGGTCTTCCCTTTATCTTTGAAGGGAAAATCATTAACATGGTATAGGCTATTGGATGATATTGGATCATGGAACTACAACCGATTGAAATTGGAATTTCATCAGAAGTTTTATCCTATGCATCTGGTTCATCATGATCGGAATTATATTTATAATTTTTGGCTTGTGAAGGAGAAAGTATCGCTCAAGCTTAGGGGAAGCTTAAGTCAATGTTATATTCATGCCCCAATCATGAGCTCTCAAGAGAAATTATTATTCAAAACTTTTATGCTCGGCTTTCTCATAATGATCGATCCATGCTCGATACTTCTTGTACTGGTTCCTATATGAAGAAGGATATTGAATTCAAATGGGATTTATTTGAAAGAACTAAACGCAACTCTGAAGATTGGGATCTCGACGAAGGTAAGGAGTCAGGTATAGACCTTAAGTTTGGTTGTGTTAAATCCTTTATGGATACCGATGCTTTTCGTGATTTTAGCACTAAATATGGACTTGACTTTTAGATAGTAGCTTCTTTTTGTGAATCTTTTGCTACTCATGTTGATCTCCCTGAGGAGGAGTCTTTTAAATATCATCCTCCCATTGAAGTTAAAGTAGTTGAACCTATTAAAGTTGAATAAGAAACTATTACTTATAATGTTGATCCTATTGTTCCGACTGCTTATATTGACAAACCACCTTTCCCTGTTTGAATAAAGGATCATGCTACAACTTCAACTGTGGTTAACAAAAGCAATATTAGAGCACCCAAACCTTCTAAATAAATTAATGTTGAACCTAGTATTGCTATGGTTAAAGATCTCTTGACTGATAATATTGATGGGCATGTTATTTATTTCTATGATGAAGCTGCTATAATTGCTAAACCCGATATGGAAGGTAAACATAGACCTGTTGTTGGCATGCCTGTTGTTTCTGTTTAAATAGGAGATCATTGTTATCATGGCTTATGTGATGTGTGTGCTAGTGTGAGTGCAATTCCGTATACCTTATATAAAGAAATTATGAATGATATTGCACCTGCTGAGATAGAAGATATTGATGTTACCATTAAGATTGCTAATATAGAAACTATATCACCGATTGGGATTGTTAGAGATGTTGAAGTCTTGTGTGGGAAAATTAAATATCCTACTGATTTTCTTGTTCTTGGTTCCCCATAAGATAATTTTTGTCCCATTATATTTGGTAGACCCTTCTTGAATACTGTTAATGCTAAGATAGATTGCGAGAAAGATATTGTTACTGTTAGTTTAGGGGATATGTCTCATGATTTTAATTTCTCTAAATTTCGTAGACAAGCCCATGATAAAGAACTGCCTAGTAAGGATGAAATTATTGGTCTTGCTTTTATTGCCGTGCCTCCTAATGATCCTTTAGAACAATATTTGCTACACTGGTGCGCGTCGGTCCTAAACAAATGGTTTTTAACCCCATTCCGCGACGACATTTGGAACTGTCGCCAAGTGAGTGTGGGCGATGGGGGGTCCTTCCCACACGACCCATAAACAGTCGGGGACAGGGAGCCTTGATGCATATAGTTGTCCCTATATAACCATTTCCGATATCTCGAATATCCCAAACGCTTCATCCTTGCTACTCGTTTGTGCTCGCATTGCCATCGTAGTCGGAGTTTTGTAGTTTTGCCTAAAACCAGGCAGATTCCAGGCACGGGAGTTTTCCAGGCAGATTCTAGGCACGGGAGTTTTATGATGCCTGGCACATCACAAACAGTTCATGATTATAAATCATGTACGATATGTAGACAATCACACACATTTAGTTTTCCCACACCGTATGTGATAGTGTCTGACATCACACACGCTTTGCAAATGGCAACTGTGTGCATGCTTGCACACGTTTCCTCTCCGTGAACCGTCTCGGATTATGGTGTATATCGCAAACGTTTGTGTTTTACCAACCGCGTGTGCCGTAATGACCCGCACAACGTAATTTCGCCCTAATTTAATTGCTGCTATTTAAATTAGTACCTAATTTAAACTTGAAAGTAGGCTATAGCTTTATTCATATCCATCAGGTTCAAACAACCAATGCATTATTCGATTCACTGGTACATATGTTTAAGAATTACATAAGCACCAAATAAAGAATGATGTACCAGGGTTCTATACTTGTACTATTACAGATGGTAAAGAAAGAGGCGACAGACATTCCAGTTGCTGAACAAGGTGAAGCGGAATGGCCCTATTGTGCTCTCCTAGATGCAGAAGGCATGCAGGACTCTAGTCCAACCCCTTGTGATGGCCAGCCGCCAATCATGTAGTTTGAGAGGTAATCTTGAGTAAACTGCTTCAGGTTGCACTGCAAAAGAAAAAAAGATTCAGATATTGTCATCTAACGCAACTCATTATAGGCAGTAAAAAGAAGGCTACATGGTTCTTACTTACCATCCTGCAGTTCACTGTTGTCTTGCATAAAGTGTAAACAAATAGTTCGATTGACATCTTTTGACCCATTTTAATAACAATCTTTATCAGTTTCCTCACTTGATGCTGGTTCATGAATATCTCATTGCCATACGCAGAAAGGGTCAAAGTGTGGATCTTTGGCAATGATATATGTACCTAAAAGCACCAAGTTAATATTAGAAGCTAAACAACAATTGAAAAATGATGTAGTACAACACTCCATCCATCCCATTATATAAGATTTTATTACATGTATATCTAGACATCATCAGAACATTAAGGTAACACTCTTCCTTGTTGCTATGTAGCCTGGGATATCATATTTAGTCATTCAGTACAATGCATGTTGCTAAACAACAATTGAAAAACGAAAAGGCATGTTAACTGCAATATCCTTCACAGCAACCAAATATCGTAATTCATAGTGGTATTGTTGAAACTGTTATTGATGAAATTGAACTGCATGGCAAATAGTTGCACATATAGAGCATCACATTGTGAAGAACTGAAATAAACAAGTAATGAGGACATCTCTAGGCGATCCTTAAAAAGTTAAAGGACTAAAACCCTTAGTGGATATATATATATATATATATATATATATACTCCAGCAATTTTTGGCCTTTTCTAGTCGATCCCCTAAACTTAAGGTTGTAAACATCAATTTGATCAAGTTCAAAGCAGGTTCAACCGAAAGTAGCATGCATTCAAGCATAAACATAGATAGTTTTGCATAACCGAACATAGAACATAAATTTAACCCAAGCTAAACTACTTTGGTCGAAGTAGAGGTCGAGCCAATCCTTCCTCGTCATGTACGATGTGCCGCGAGCCGGGTCCGGGCAGTACCGTTGTCGGGGTCGTTGGGGAAGGCACTCCTCCACTCGTCGACGTCGATCTCCTCGTCCCCGGGGCCCACCTTGACGCCCTCCGCGCCGCCGTCGCCGCCGCCTTCGACCTCATCATCAGAGGAGAGCGCGATAACCTCGCCACCATCCACGCCGTCGTCCTCGCCGCCTTCGACCTCGTCATCGGAGGAGAGCGCGATAACCTCGCTGCCCTCCGTACCGGCAAAGATCGCCCGCTCCGCCTCCACGTGCTCCGGGTGCTGCCGGCGGAGCTCTTGCATGTAGGCCTCGTCTGCGGCCTTGGCCTCGAGGCGCTCCCATGCCTTGCGGTCCTCCCGTGCCATAGCCGAGCTCACCACCCCTGGCTCTGGCGAAACGAGGTCGACCGGACGTGTGCCAAAGGGGAAATTGAACCTAGCCGCCGCGCCGTGGTAGTGGACCTGCCAGCGGTCGTACTCCATGGCCACGAGCTCGGCCGTGTGGAAGCTACCGAGCCACCGGCAGGTTTGGGTCTCTCGATCTGTAATCTCAGCGACCCACGTCTCCCACCGCCGCTGCCAGACCCCGAGGTAGGACTTCGTCGGCTGCTGGGTCCGAGGGAGGACGGGGAAATCCTCGAACCGGCATAGGGGTGCGACGGCGGGCGGATCGGGAGACCGGCGACGGTGGATCGGGCCCGCGGAGGATGACGGGGACACCTCGGCGGCCACCTCGCTGGCGTCGGGCGAAAAGGCCGCGATAAACCTCTTTTTGGCCATTGGCTCCTCGAGCTCCCCGGCACACAGGCAGAGGTTGAGGATGGATGGCGACGACCTACCAATGGTTTCGAGGGTTCTGTGTGTCTGTGTGAGCGGAGGTTTTGGGGTGTGTGTGGAGGGGGGGAAAGGTTGTGATTGAGGAAATACTGCGGCAACTGAAAATTTTACTAGGCGAGAGTAACAAGGCGGGGCTACTGAAAATTTGGATCAAGGGCGAGTAAATATTTTTGAGATTGCGAGGGATGCAGAGGCGGGAGTAAAATGCCGGGGCTACTAAAATTTGAATCAAGGGACTGAAGCAGAGTGGGAGTAACAGACATCGCACACGGTCCGCACATACAAATCGTGTGCTATCAAACATTAAAACCTTCCAGGCGGTAGATATTTTTGAGATTATGAGGCAGTAATATTTTTGAGATTGCGAGGGATGCAGAGGCGGGAGTTTTTGGGGAGAGAGCTAGTGTGTTTGACACGCCGGCTGTGGACTGTAGCCGACGCACCTTCTCGCATAGGCCATAGGCGTACTATACACTGACGGTGCTCCAAGATATTTTGTACTACATCTCACATGGTTGGTGATAATAAACTGTGTGGGATCTACTTGATTTGAATTACAAAATGGGGTCACAGCGGCAATGGATGCTATTTGAATTGCTAGACCTTTTATCTGTAGTGAACATGAAACTATACGTGTGTCGTAAAAGAATTGGAATTATTCAGGGTTCGTTTGGACATTTTATACATTAAACTGGTTTTCTAACCATTTCAGGTGCACAATTCAAAATTAAACTACATGCACATGCTCCGGTGCATACAAATTGGTTCCAAAATCAAACCTGTGTTCTTCAGTGCATGCTTAGGTCCGATGCAAGAAATGGGAATGAATTTTTCGGGGTTCGTTTGGCCTTTTTTATACATTAACTGGGTTTTCTAGGCATTTTATGTGCATAATTCAAATTTGAACTACAAGCACATGCTCCAATGCACCAAAGTTGGTTGAAAAAACACATGTGTGTCCTTGGGTGAATTTCTAGGTCCCATGCAAGAGATGGGAATGAATTTCAAACACCAGGGCACTGTTGATTGCCGACAAAACGTTGAGATACCTGGTTTTTAAATTCTAGTAAATCCAAAACTCGTTTGAAATTCATGAAACTTGGCGTGCTATCATGGAGCGGCATCAACATGTCGTGGTGAAAATTTTGTCCCATTTGGGGCAGGTTTGGGTATAAGTTTCTCACGAACCAGAGCTTCTCACAGCAAGCAGACGATATCCGTTGCCTCTTATTGCTTTCAAAAAATTTCTAGTGTCAACATAGAACAACAGGAGTGTTGTGATAATCTTGGAATTTTTCGGGGTTCTTTGGCCTTTTTTATACATTAACTGGGTTTTCTAGGCATTTTATGTGCATAATTCAAATTTGAACTACAAGCACATGCTCCAATGCACTAAAGTTGGTTGAAAAATCACACGTGTGTCCTTGGGTGAATTTCTAGGTCCCATGCAAGAGATGGGAATGAAATTCAAACACCAGGGCACTGTTGATTGCCGGCAAAACGTTGAGATGCCTGGTTTTTAAATTTTAGTAAATCCAAAACTCGTCAGAAATTCATGAAACTTGGCATGCTATCATGGAGCGGCATCAACATGCCGTGGTAAAAAAATTGTCCCATTTGGGGCAGGTTCGGGTATAAGCTTCTCACAAACTAGAGCTTCTCACAACAAGCATGATGGTTTCGATAGGGAACGTCCCACCTTTGGGGACGAAACGATATCCATTGCCTCTTATTGCTTTCAATTTTTTTCTCGTGTCAACATAGAACAACAGGAGAGTTGTGTCAATTTTTGTGATTTTTTCGGGTTCGTTTGGACATTTTTATGCATTAACTGAGTTTTCAATGCATTTATGTGCATAATTCAAATTTGAACTACATGGACATGCTCTAGTGCATATAAATTGGTTGAAAAATCAAATGTGTGTCCTTGGGTGGATGCTTAGGTCCCATGCGATAAATGGGAATTAATTTCAAACACCAGGGCACTATTGATTGCCGGCAAAACATTGAGATGCCTGGTTTTTAAATTCTAGTAAATCCAAAACTCATCTGAAAATTCATGAGACTTGGCATGCTATCATGGAGCGGCATCAACATGCCGTGGTAAATTTTTTCTCCCATTTGGGGCAGGTTGGGGTATATGCTTCTCCAAAACCAGAGCTTCTCACAACAAGCCTGATGGTTTCCTTAGGGAACGTACGTCCCACCTTTGGGGACGAAACGATATCTATTGCCTCTTATTGCTTTCAAAAAATTTCTCGTGTCAACATAGAACAACAGGAGTGTTGTGTCAATTTTTGGGATTTTTCGGGGTTTGTTTGGACATTTTTATGTATTAACTGAGTATTCAGTGCATTTATGTGCATAATTAAAATTTAAACTACGTACATGCACATGCTCCAGTGCATATAAATTGGTTGAAAAATCAAATATGTGTCCTTGGGTGCATGCTTAGGTCCCATGCAAGAAATGGGAATGAATTTTTCGGGGTTCGTTTGGCCTTTTTTATACATTAACTGGGTTTTTTAGGCATTTTATGTGCATAATTCAAATTTGAACTACAAGCACATGCTCCAATGCACCAAAGTTGGTTGAAAAATCACATGTGTGTCCTTGGGTGCATGCTGAGGTCCCATGCAAGAGACAGGAATGAATTTCAAACACCAGGGCACTGTTGATTGCCGGCAAACCATTGAGATACCTGGTTTTTAAATTTTAGTAAATCCAAAACTCGTCTGAAATTCATGAAACTTGGCATGCTATCATGGAGCGGCATCAACATGTCTGGTGAAAATTTTGTCCCATTTGGGGCAGGTTTGGGTATAAGCTTCTCACAAACCAGAGCTTCTCACAACAAGCATGATGGTTTTAATAGGGAAGGTACCACCTTTGGGGACGGGACGATATCCATTGCCTCTTATTGCTTTCAAAAAAAAATAGTGTCAACATAGAACAACAGGAGTGTTGTGTTTAATCTTGGAATTTTTAGGGGTTCGTTTGGCCTTTTTTATTCATTAACTGGGTTTTCTAGGCGTTTTATGTGCATAATTCAAATTTGAACTACAAGCACATGCTCCAATGCACTAAAGTTGGTTGAAAAATCACATGTGTGTCCATGGGTGAATTTCTAGGTCCCATGCAAGAGATGGGAATGAAATTCAAACACCAGGGCACTATTGATTGCCGGCAAAACGTTGAGATGCCTGGTTTTTAAATTCTAGTAAATCCAAAACTCGTTTGAAATTCATGAAACTTGGCATGCTATCATGGAGCGGCATCAACATGCCGCGGTAAAAAATTTGTCCCATTTGGGGCAGGTTCGGGTATAAGCTTCTCACAAACCAGAGCTTCTCACAACAAGCATGATGGTTTCGATACGGAACGTCCCACCTTTGGGGACGAAACGATATCCATTGCCTCTTATTGCTTTCAAAAATTTTCTAGTGTCAACATAGAACAACAGGAATGTTGTGTCAATTTTTATGATTTTTCGGGGTTCGTTTGGACATTTTTATGCATTAACTGGGTTTTCTAGGCATTTTATGTGCATAATTCAGATTCGAACTACAAGCACATGCTCCAATGCGCTAAAGTTGGTTGAAAAATCTAATCTGTGTCCTTGGGTGAATTTCTAGGTCCCACGCAAGAGATGGAAATGAAATTCAAACACCAAGGCACTGTTGATTGCCGGCGAAACGTTGAGATGCCTGGTTTTTAAATTCTAGTAAATCCAAAAATCGTCTGAAATTCATGAAACTTGGCATGCTATCATGGAGCGGCATCAACATGCTGTGGTAAAAAAATTGTCCCATTTGGGGCAGGTACGGGTATATGCTTCTCACAAACCAGAGCTTCTCACCACAAGCATGATGGTTTCGGTAGGGAACGTCCCACCTTTGGGCACGAAACGATATCCATTGCCTCTTATTGCTTTCAAAAAATTTCTCGTGTGAACATAGAACAACAGGAGTGTTATGTCAATTTTTGGGATTTTTTGGGGTTCATTTGAACATTTTTATGCATTAACTGAGTTTTCAATGCATTTACGTGCATAATTCAAATTTGAACTACATGCACATGCTCCAGTGCATATAAATTGGTTGAAAAATCAAATCTGTGTCCTTGGGTGCATGCTTAGGTCCCATGCAAGAAATGGGAATGAATTTCAAACACCAGGGCACCATTGATTGCCGGCAAAACATTGAGATGCCTGGTTTTTAAATTCTAGTAAATCCAAAACTCGTCTGAAATTCATGAAACTTGGCATGCTATCATGGAATGGCACCCGAAATGCTGTGTCATTTTTCGTGTCCATATTGAGAGAAGGCTCACTCGAATAATGACAGCCAACAAAGGCATTTTGAAAAAATAGCTGCCACTTTAATATCTCAAACGTTTGTATAATTCAAACCGTGTGCGTTCTGTTAACCATTCACGTGACGCCACATGTCTTGGTTTTAATGGCTGTAGGAGGTGCCGTGCGGATATCTGCTTGACCTTGACTGAATGGAAGGCGTGCGAGCGCAGTCCGGTGTGCAGGCTGACCGAGAGGCGTGCAAGCTGCCCTCCAATGCGCAGGCTCACCGGGAAGCATGCGAGCTGTACGCTGCGCTGGCTCACTAGGAAACGAACCCTTTGACCTCCATGGCCGCCCGCCTTCCTCTCCATTAATGGCGCCCGAGCCGCTGTTTAATGCGGGCGGCCTTACTATTCGCCTCCCATTCCCCTCCCTCCTGCAGACCTCCATCAACGCCATGGCGCAGAATGATCATCTGCCACTAGTCTTCAAGTTTGGTGAAGTCGACTCCGAGCCGGAGGAGATAGAAAATAAGGAGGAATGGGGCCTCATGGACATGACCCAGAACGAGCTGGCCGTGGCGGTTGCTGCCCCCGCTCCCGTCCCAGCTCCCATCCCCGCGCCCGCGCCAGCGACCATCCGCGTAGCATTGACGGGCTGGTCGCCGAGCACTATCGCAGAGCTGGAAGCCGCGGGCGTCAGCGAGGTCTCCGCGGACCCGCGCGAGCTCGTGTACATGCCAGCGCCAGCGCCCATGCCCGTGGCCATGCGTGCCCCTCCACCCACCGCGGCGCCGGCCCCCGTGCGCTTGGCTGCACCCGCCGCGCTCGTGCCCCTGCCCATGCACGCCCCTCCACCCACCGGGGCGCCGGTCCCCGTGCATTTGGCTGCACCCGCCACGCCCATGACCATGCCCGTGCGCGCGCCCCCCTCAGCGGCATGGGACGCTGCCGTCGACCGTTACCTCTTAGCGGCGCCAGTTGCCGTCCTCCCGCGCCCCTCCCTTCGATCGCGCGACGACATGATGTTTGATTTACAAGTGAAGAACATTTTGTGCTGCCTTGAAGACTTCAATAGCGGCGTCCCGGAGGACGACAACGACAACGACGGTGCGGCACGCCGCCTCCGCCGCCGCCGGAAATAGTTTTTTTGGGGTTTAATACTATATCTTGAATTCTCGATCATATGAATATAAATTCGTAGTGTGACTGAATGAAAGATATGGTTTGAACGAACTTGCGTTTTTCTCTCTTAATGTACAGACTTATCAAACGATTTTCTTTTGAAAAAAATGTCAATGGTTTTTAAATATAAAACACTCATCGCAAGCGTTTTAGTTAGAACACCTGTATGCAAACCGACAGCTTCCTTAGGAAGCCAAGGGAAAATGTGCCAAGGAGGATTTCTGCATCCCTTCAACGCAAACGGTTGTTTTGCATGACCCATGTACAACCACGTATAAACAATTGGGTAAGATTTGCATATCTGTCATTCTGGGTATGTTGCCATTTTTCAAACCGGAAAGATTGACATTTGTTTATCTAGTAACATTGCCATTTGTCAACCTTGTAACACTGTGATTTGTCAAAATATGCAGCTAAAAATCACTAGCACTATCTAATTTTTGCAACTAAAATCACTAGCACTGTTCATATGGACACCACTAGCAGGCGTGAGTTGATGGACGCATATGCAAATGTACCATTGATTACATACAACAAGTCATCAACCCACAACGACAACGAGGATACACGTTGGATTATAGATCATTTCCAACAAAACATTCTAGTAAAGTTTTTCTCACACAACAAATAACGAAGCAATGAAACGAACTTCAGCTCAACCACTCGTCGGTGCTGGAAACGCTTGCTTTGAACCAGAAGTGATTCCCTGGGAAGGGCCAGCTACTGTCAATCTTGAGACCAACGCAGGACTGATCATCCAGGCTAAAGCGGCCTATGTCAGGACCCACATTGGGACGGTAGGGAAGCATAGCAATTTCCGAGGTATAGATACAGTTGCTTCTCATAAATGGTAGTAACATTGTGTCAACAGCAGCTGGATCGCCTTCCACCATCATTGGATAGTTTTGTCCAAGGAAGAGCGAGTTTCCTCCAAGACTTTCAATATCAAACCAGGGAGAAGGTATTGGCGCTAGTACAGTAGTATCCATCCCGAATACCCTCCAATGGATGTTGGAATAGGTCCGGAGAGTGCGACCATGCGAGACAACACCTGCTTCCTTAGTAACATCAGCAGTGCCCTGTATACAGACAAGAAGAGGTAATCCATCGGAATAAGTTGCCAGGCGCCACTGAGTATATGGGTCCTGCTCGTCCTCATGCTTGTGATCATCAGCATCATCATTGAGGGAGTCCTGGACTAAGGGGTCTTCGGGTGTCCGGCCTGTTATCCATGGGCCGGACTGATGGGCTGTGAAGACATGAAGACCGAAGACTATACCCGTGTCCGGATTGGACTCTACTTGGCGTGGAAGGCAAACTAGGCGGCCGATTATGAAGATTCTCTCTTATGTAACCGACCTCATGTAACCCTAGATCTCTCCGGTGTCTATATAAACCGGAGAGCATAGTCCGGATAGGACAGATTCATTACCATATACTCATAGGCTAGACTTCTAGGGTTTAGCCATTACGATCTCGTGGTAGATAAACTCTTGTAATACTCATATTCATCAAGATCAATCGAGCAGGAAGTAGGGTATTACCTCCATAGAGAGGGCCCGAACCTGGGTAAACATCATGTCCCCCGTCTCCTGTTACCATCGATCCTAGGCGCACAGTTCTGGACCCCCTACCCGAGATCCGCCAGTTTTGACACCGACATTGGTGCTTTCATTGAGAGTTCCACTGTGCCATCGACAAAAGCATTCGATGGCCCCTTCGATCATCAGTAATGATGCCGTCCAGGGAGAAATCTTCCTCCCCGGACAAGTCTTTGTATCCGGCGGCTTCGTATTGCGGGCCAACTCTCTTGGCCGTCTAGAGCAGGTCGATAGCTATGCCCTGGCCATCAGGTCAGATTTGGAAGCTTGAACTACGTCGCGGATATCCGTGGAGACTTGATCTTCGATGGATTTGAGACCGCGGCGATCGCTCCCCTTCTCTCTGATGAACATGACTTAAATCTGTCATCGGAGCACACCCAGGAGATGGATCCTGTTGCTGCAACGGCCTCAGTACCGAAGCAGATCATCCCCTCCGAGGCCATAAAGCCTACGACGTTGGAGCCGCACACGTCCTCACCCTGCAATGCTTGCGACAATGGAACTCCAGACTCGTATCCGGCCATACGTTCCGGACCAGATGCATCTGCGGACATCGAGCTGGATTGGTTATCAATTTTCAAATTTAGCGCCGCAGACATCTTCCAGCATTCGCCTTTGGGTGACGTACTAAACTCTTTGAAGAAATTATCCTTGGTGGAGGACTCACAGCCGAACTATGTCTGGTTCGAGCTAGAGACGGACGATGAGGAATTTTGCTTCCCACCCGCCACCCACTTCATAGCCACCGTCGATGACTTAACCGACGTGCTTGACTATGGTTCCGAAGACATCGATGGTATGGACGACGATGCCGACAGGGAACAAGGCCAAGACCCGCCATTCACTGGACGTTGGACGGCCACCTCTTCATACGATGTGTACATGGTTGATACACCTAAAGGATCTGGCGACGATAAAGAAGAGCCGGACAAGAACAAACCCTCGGAGACGCAGTCCAAGCGCCGCCACCCCAAGCGCCACCCCAAGCGCCGTTCTAAGCCTCGTCGCTCAAAAGATGGCAACACTGGCACCGGAGAAAATAGTACTCCGGGCGACGCCGAAAACAACGAAGACCCTGTCGGAGCTGCATCCGAACAGGAGGAAAACGACAACGGGCAAGATAATCCTGATGAACAGGCCATAGAAGATAACTCGGAGGACGATAGTTACCGTCCACCTTCCGAAGAGGAAACAAGCCTTGGCAATGAAGATTTCATCGTGCCTGAGGACCCTCTAGATCAACTCATAGCCACCGTAAGGAGCCTAAAAAAGAAACAGCAGCAGCTTCAAGCTGAACAAGATCTGCTCGTCGACAGATGGACTGACGTCCTTACAGCGGAAGAATACGGCCTCAAGCGCCCAGCCAAGAGCTACCCGAAACACAGACTGCAACCTCTATTCAATGAGGAGGCATCGGAACACACATCTGCCTCACATAATGCGGAACAACCACCGCGTGGTCGAGACAGGGCGGCCGACCGGCCACCCCGCGGCCGGGCAAAGCGGCAACTTAGGCCGAGCAGCAGCCTGCCCCACCGCCTCGTAAAAATAGAGACGGAAGAGTTCGGGGTCACACATACGACCTCCGGCAAATCCTGGACGATAGAACAGGACACACAAGATCGATCTACGGATCGCGAGAACGTGCCTCGAGGCACGAAGACGGCTACCTATTCGGACGTGACAAACCTAACAACGCCTGGTCCGAATGCCGCAGACGGACTCCATCTGAGCTACGCCGCGATACGACACGGTACAGAGGTGCCGCACACCCTCTCTGCTTCACAGACGAGGTACTGGATCACGAATTCCCCGAGGGATTCAAGCTTGTCAATATCGAATCATACGACGGCACGACCTATCCCGCAGTGTGGATCGAGGATTTCATCCTCCACATCCACATGGCTCGAGGAGATGATCTCCACGCCATTAAATACCTCCCACTCAAGCTCAAAGGGCCAGCTCGGCACTGGCTTAACAGCCTGCCTAAAAATTCTATCGACAGCTGGGAGGACTTGGAAGAAGCTTTCCTAGACAACTTCCAAGGAACTTATGTCCGGCCACCAGACGCCGATGAGTTAAGCCACATAGTTCAACAACCTGGAGAATCAGCCAGAAAATTCCGGACTAGGTTCCTAATCAAGAAGAACCAGATCGTTGACTGTCCGGACGCCGAGGCCTTAGCAGCCTTCAAACACAGCATCCGTGATGAATAGCTAGCACGCCACCTCGGCCAAGAAAAGCCGAAGTCCATTGCAGCCCTCACAACACTCAAGACCCGCTTTTGCACGGAAGAGGACAGTTGGCTGGCCCGTAGTAACAACACAGCCAGCGAGACAGACCCCTCGGAGGCCAAGAATAGCACTAGTAAGCTCCGGCGCAACAGACACAAACGCCGAAGCAACGACAACAACACCGATGACGCGACAGTCAACGCCGGATTCACTGGCTCCAAGTCCGGCCAGCGGAAGAAGCCCTATAAAAGAAATAATGAAGGACCTTCCAGCCTAGACCGCATACTCGATCGTCCGTGCCAAATACACGGCACCCCGAATAAGCAAGCCAATCATACCAACAGGGATTGTTGGGTTTTCAAGCAGGCTGGCAAGTTAAATGCCGAAAACAAAGAAAAGGGATCACAAAGTGAGGACGAGGACGAAGAGCCCCGGCAGCCGAACACTGGAGGGCAGAAGAAATTTCCCCCTCAAGTCAAAACGGTGAACATGATATACGCTACACACATCCCCAAAAGGGAGCGCAAGCGAGCACTCAGGGATGTCTACGCGGTAGAGCCAGTCGCCCCAAAGTTCAATCTGTGGTCGTCATTCCCGATCACCTTCGATCGACGAGACCACCCAACTAGCATCCGCCACGGCGGTTCAGCCGCACTAGTCCTGGACCCAATTATCGACGAGTTTCACCTAACACGAGTCCTGATGGACGGTGGTAGTAGCCTCAACCTGCTCTATCAAGACACAGTGCGGAAGATGGGAATTGACCCCTCACGAATCAAACCAACAAAGACATCCTTCAAAGGTGTCATACCAGGCGTAGAGGCCCGCTGTACGGGCTCAATCACGCTGGAAGTGGTCTTCGGCTCTCCGGACAATTTCCGAAGCGAGGAGTTAATCTTTGACATCGTGCCATTCCGCAGCGGCTACCACACACTGCTTGGACAAACAACATTTGCTAGATTCAACGTAGTACCGCACTACGCTTATCTCAAGCTCAAGATGCCCGGCCCACGCGGCATCATAACAGTCAATGGCAACACGGAACGCTCCCTCCAAACAGAGGAGCACACCGCCGCCCTAGCAGCAGAGGTACAGAGCGGCCTTCTCAAGCAGCACCATAGTGCGGCTGCCGAGCCCCTGGACACCATCAAGAAGTTCCGAACTACACTGTAGCAGGACCGCAAGGCTCGTCAAGAGCTCGACTAGCAATTTGGCCTCCGTCCCAGCCCCAATGAAGTAGTGGCATTTGTACCACGCGTACATAATTACGCACTCAAAATTCCATGGACATCGGCGGAGGCACGAGCTAACCCGGGATCTACAGTTCGGCTAAACTGACCCCAGGCACACTTTTTTTTCTGTTTCAGGTTCCTTTTCCCACGAGCCTGATTATCAGCCCCTTCGATGGATTGGCATACAGAGGGGGCATGCAGCATAGGTGTACAGGGTAACCTCCTTACGTTCTTCTTGACGATATTTTTACTTATTTCCCAGGACCCGCACGCTGCTCCCTCTTAATCCCGGCATGTTAAATAGTCTGGGTGCTTATTACACTATCTGTATAAGATACGCCTTGACGTATCCATTCAGTTATAATAAAAATGATCTGCGGCCCACTTTCCGTGGTTTTCGCTTCTTACTTCATTTTATTTTGATCTGCTTATCAGCTACATCGGTACTCTTTTGTACGTTTCATATTCGCCAGGGGCTGCTTATCGCCCCATAACACGACAACAAAGTCCGAACACTTCTTATATATAAGTTTGGCACCCCGAATTTAGCATTATATGCATTGGCTCCGAATCATGTCTTTGGTCAATAGTTGGGTTGCCCCGCTCCTGTGCTTGCTATCCTACGTTCCGTTCTATCAGCTAGGTTAGTAAAGGGAGAACTAATACGATTGTGCCCTGGCCTTGACCGGATGAGCACCTCAGTAGAGAAAGCCGAAAACTGACTGTCATGATAAGGCGAGAGCCGGTCAGCTGTTCGAGGGTTACAAAATCGTTGGAGATTTTTTCCGCGTCACGTGAAGGATCGGCACTTCCCGATCAGATGCTGACAGCACCCTGGCTTGGACCAGGGGCTGCGCACTTGCTGAATTATAAAACTCCTATGGCTAAGTGAGGGCGTTTAAGCCGTATGGTCTGATTGCCTTGTTCGTTGCGCTAAACAACTCCTTCAAGGACCATATAATTGGATCAAGATTGTTTAGATCCCATCCCGAAAACCTCCGTACTAGTTACGTGGGGGCAGAAGCCGACGACTGGCCAACCCGCAGATTGCATATAACACGGCCGCACAGGAGGAAACAATTTAAAGCATAACAAAATTACATTACAAAACAAAGCTTTGTCTTTATAATACAAGGCAAAGGACAACACAAATGTATTCATTCGAAAATAACATCCTGCGAACATTGAGCTGCCACAAGTCGAGACCCTTCTGTGACATCCGCAAAATATTTCTCGGGTGTGCGGTGCTCCTTGCCCTCCGGCGGCCCGCTGGCCACTTCAACAACGTTCATCTTCGCCCACCACATCTTGCAGCGAGCGAAGGCCATACGGGCACCTTCAATACATACAGAGCGCTTGATGACGTCCAGTCGCGGACAGGCTTCCACTACCCGCCTCACAAGTCCGAAGTAGCTACCGGGCATAGCTTCGGCTGGCCATAGCCGGATTGTTAAATCCTTCATGGCTAGTTCGGCCACCCTGTGCAGCTCCACCAGCTGTTTCAGCTGATCGGTGAAGGACACGGGATGCTCTGGCGTCGCATACTGCATCCAGAATAACTTCTCCGTCGAACCTCCTCCTTCGGCTTGATAGAACTCTGCAGCATCTGATACGCTATGTGGTAAATCCGCAAAAGCCCCTGGGGAACTCCGAACCCGGGTTAGTAAAAGGTATTGCTTCTCCGCATACTTGCTTTGCATCTTAAAAGCCTTACCCGCCGTGATCTTCCTAGCCTCCTGGATCTCCTGGAGGGCGGCCCGGGCCTCATTCCGTGCGGTCTCCGTGTTCTGACGAGCCTTGGAGAGTTCGGCCTTTTGAGCCGACGCATCATTCTCCAGGATCTCACATTTTTTCACCGCGTCTTGGACCTCCTGTTGGGCCTCCTTGACTCGGGCCTCGAGCTTTTTTCAAGCGGCTTCCTGCTCGACGGCCTTCCCCTCGGCTTCGGCCAGAGCCTTTTTCAGGGCCTCCACCTCGATTGCGGCTCCTGCACACATTTCGACATTACGGTCAGTATGCAACGCTTGTTCTTTCCGAACACACAGCAAGACGATACCTACCTTGCTTCTCCTGAAGCCGCATTGTAACCTCCCCGAGCTCGTTCTCGGTCTGCTCCAGCCTCCGCTTCAGTTCAGAGACTTTGGCAGCATGTGAGGTCGCGACCAACAGTGACGCCTGCTCATGCGCACATATCACGTTAGTCTCCTACACTAGAGGATTGATCCTCTGTCCAGTTCCTCTTGCCGAGCACCGGATAGTGTCTCAGGGGCTACTGACTACATGGGGATTCTTTCTCTTTCTATGTCACTTACCTCAAAACCTGTTAACAGGCTGCCGCAGGCCTCATTCAGTCCGCTCTTGGCAGACTGAACTTTCTCGATCACCGCACCCATAAGGACACGGTGCTCGTCCACGACGGAGGCGCTTCTCAGCGCCCCCATCAGATCATCCCACGCTCCTGGATGGACAGGAGCCACCGGTGGAGGCGGCACACCCCCCTTCAAAGGGAGCTGCTCGCCCGACTCCGGAGCCATAAGGGGCTCCGGAACCGTATTCGGCTGAGGGCCGATCTGGATACGGCCCTCTTGGCCAGTCTTCATGGGGATTGGATCCCCCACGTGTCCGGCAGTGGAGGTCTCGCCTTGTGGCGCCTCCCGAACAACATCCTGGGCTCCTCCCCTCGGAGCGGTCCTTCGGGACAGCACTTCGGTGTCGTCCCCGGCCCCGGGGGAGTAAGCAGGCGGTGGCGACCTGCTCGCCATCTCCGATGAAGCCAATGAACCTCTAGAGGAGGATTGCTGGATAAGATCACGGGCCAGGCTGCAATGGTGTAGTTAACTACGTTAAAATAATAGAGAGGAAAGAGCTGATATGCGCATCAATAAGCCGTGTCACTCACGAGGCGGCCTGAGGCTTAGGGCGGGGACGTCGTTCCGGACTGCTATCGACGTCCCATGCGGTGTTGGCCGTTGGGACGCCCTTCCCCTTCTTGGGCGCCTCCGCCTCCAGATGCACCGATGCCGCCCTCTTCTTCTTCCTCTCTTCAGGGGGAGGATCGTTTCTTTCCTCCTCCTCTTCCTCCTCGTCATTGTCCTCATGGACGGAGGAATGGGTCTCGACTTCTTCGGACGGTGCGTCCGAAGCGCCCTTACGACGGGGGCCACTCTTGGTCCCCTTGGCCTTCCCTTTGGCCTTCTTGTCACGCCCAAGATGCGACCCTATCCTAAAGGAACTCGAAGGTCTCGCCAAGGATAGAAGCGCATCTTGAAGACGCTTTTGCAAGGTGGATATCATTACATCAGCATTACATAAAAGATGGGGATACATACAAGGCATACAAATGCCGCAAGAATACATCAATATACATGAGAACAACATCCGACTACGGATGAAACATAAACAGAAGCTCAAACGACATCCACCCTGCTAGCCCAGGCTGCCGACCTGGAACCTATCCCCAGATCGAAGAAGAAGCAGAAGAAGAACTTCAAAACAAGCAAAATCGCTCTCGCGTCATGATCATCGCATAACCTGTACCTGCAACTGGTGTTGTAGTAATCTGTGAGCCACGAGGACTCAGCAATCCCATAACCATGGGTATCAAGACTAGCAAAGCTTAAAGGGTAAGGAAGGGGTAAAGTGGTGAGGTTGCAGCAGCGACTAAGCAATGTATGGTGGCTAACATACGCAAATAAGAGCGAGAAGAGAAGCAACCGAACGGTCGTGAAACTAGCAATGATCAAGAAGTGATCCTGAAACTACTTACGTTCAAACATAACCCAAAAACCGTGCTCACTTCCCGGACTCCGCCGAAAAGAGACCATCACGGTTACACACGCGGTTGATGCGTTTTAATTAAGTCAAGTGTCAAGTTCTCTACAACCGGACATTAACAAATTCCCATCTGCCACATAACCGCGGGCACGGCTCTCGAAAGTTTATACCCTGCAGGGGTGTCCCAACTTAGCCCATTATAAGCTCTCACGGTCAACGAAGGATATTCCTTCTCCCGGGAAGACCCGATCAGTCTCGGAATCCCGGTTTACAAGACATTTCGACAATGGTAAAACAAGACCAGCAAAGCCGCCCGATGTTCCGACAATCCCGATAGGAGCTGCACATATCTCGTTCTCAGGGCAACACCAGATGAGACATCCTACGAGTAAAACTAGACCTCGAGTTTCCACGAGGGGGCCCCGCAGTCTACTCAGTTCAGACCAACACTTAGAGAAGCACTGGCCGGGGGGGGTTAAAATAAAGATGACCCTCGGGAGCGCGAGTCCCAAGGGAAAAGAAATAGGTGATAGGCAAATGGTAAAACCAAGGTTGAGCCTTGCTGGAGGAGTTTTATTCAAAGCAAACTGTCAAGGGGTCCCCATAACACCCAACCGCGTTAGGAACGCAAAATCAAGGAACATAACACTGGTATGACGGAAACTAGGGCGGCAAGAGTGGAACAAAACACCAGGCATAAGGCCGAGCCTTCCACCCTTTTACCAAGTATATAGATGCAATAATTAAATAAGAGATATTGTGATATCCCAACATAAACATAATCCAACATGGAGCAATATTCATCTTCACCTGCAACTAGCAGCGCTATAAGAGGGGCTGAGCAAAGCGGTAACATAGCCAAACAACGGTTTGCTAGGAAGGGTGAAATAAAGGTTAGATGCTATCATGGCAATTTGGGAGGCTTGAAAAGCAAGTGATAGGTAGCGCAGCATAGCGATAGAACGAAGCAACTAGCATAGCAATGATAGTAGTGAGATCCAGGGTAATGATCATCTTGCCTGAAATCCGACTAGGAAGAAGAACGAGTCCATGAAGAAGATGAAGCCACGAAGACGAATCAAGCGTAGACGAACGAATCCTCACGATCGCAACGAAACGGGAACTATCGAGAAGAAGCACACAACATGGTAAACACACCACACATGAACAAGGCATGATGCTCAATCAAGTATGATGCATGACAAGGCTACATGAGGCTATACATGGCAAGAGATGATGCATACCAGAGCAACACATCAAAACAAGTTTAAATGAGGCCGGAAACAACATATGAGAATTCCGGTAAGTCCTCATATGCAAATTTCGAAATTGGTACAGATCTGAATAAACTTTATGTTCAAGTTGTTAAACAGCAAGTTCAGATGCACCAAGATGATCTACACAAAATTCTAGTCAAGTTACATATAAAGTTCATTAGATTCGGAGCTACAGCCTAGAAGATATGAGCAAAACAAGTTAAACATGGCGTTGATGCAAAATGCATTCAAACATCAAGCAAACACACTCAAAATAAGGATGCAACAAGGTAACATGAAACTACATGCAAAACTAAGCAAGTTTCATATAGAGCAAGCTCAAAACGGAGCAACGGTGCAACACATACACTCCAAACAAGATATAACAACAATCTGTCCAAAACAGCAACGAGGCATTTTGCAAGCATCATGAGCATATGCTACAACACCCCAACATAAAAACAAAAGGCGTGGACATGAAGTACAGGTAAAGCATTACAAAACATGAACAATGAGCTATTCCCAGAAATCACTAGAAAATGCTCAAAAGGACATGGCAATATTGAAAATAATAACAGTTTCACAGACTTAGCAGAAATTACTGGACATGGCAGAAATAACATCAGGTTGCAAAGTTTAGATCTATCAAACAACATGCTACAGGAACATATCATAGCAAACAAAGGCATGGCATGAATCTACTAATTGTATAAAACAAAAGTCCCTTACTGACATGAGCCAAAAAGGCACAGAAGATATGATGGCACCCATGTAAACATAACAAGTTTCATAAACAGATCCAGACAGCAGAAAAACTGAGCATGGCATAAACAGAATTATGAAGGCATCTTTGCGAGCTCAAATCACTCATCACAAAGCGTTTCAAGGCATGTGAAGGCATCCAGCAGTAAGATGACATAATTATGAAGCTAATAATGGCAGGAGCAAGTTCATAGGGTGCATGGATCACTAGCAAAACACGTGTCAAAACTGAACTTCATGTTAACAGGCTGACAGCAACATTATTTAGCAAGTTTGGAGCAAGATTACAACAAGCTACAACAGTCTATAAATACAAACAAGGGCATGGATGGATAGAGCATAACATGTATAACAAAACACCCTTAGTGAACATCTCCAGATTATGCATAGAACTCATGGTGACAGCAGGTTTACATGGCATCACAATGGTACAGATAGACTTAGCAGAAAAGACTAAGTCACAGAAATCAGCAACATCATGAAGGCTATATTGCATGCTTGTGTCAGTCACCACATATATCACAAAAATACAAGGCAAGCACCACTGTAAAGATGGCACGATGTAGTTCAAAACACATGTAGAGCTCATGCTCATAGGATGCACACACAAAATGCAACGACAATAACAAATCAGCAAGTTCTGATAACAGACAGCAGTTAACATCATATAGCACTCTTGCAATGATGATTAGGGCATCAAGATGAACTCAAACAAGCATGGCAGAGTGGAATGAAATGAGGAGCATCTCACAATGAACATTTTGACATATTATATGCACAAATCGGAGCAATATGCATGAAGTTATGGATGAAGAACAGGGCACCAGAATATGCAAATTTACAGGACTTGGCCGTTTTAACAGAAAAAAACAGAGAGCGTCTAATAGCAAAACAACGCACATGCGGGGAATATGTGGGCGATCACCATGGGCCGAGGCCCAGAAGGAGGAGGAGGCAGGGGGATTGGGCTGGACCGCGGGGTGGAGCGGGCCGGACGCGGGGCCTATGTGGCGGCGCCGGTCAACGGCGAGCGGGACGAGCCCGCTCCCGAGCGGGACGACGACGGCTGCGGATCCCGGCGCCGCTCCGGCGAGCGCGGGACGAGGCGGGGCCGACCGGATCCAGGAGAGGAGGCGCTGCCGACGACGGATCCGGACACGACGGCGGCGGCGCTGCAGAGAGAGAAACGCGGGTGAGGGAGAGAGAGAGAGAAAGGAGAGAAGACGGGGAGGCGGCGACCTCGCGGAGATGGCCGGCGGCGAGGCTAGGGTCGCCGGGGTGGAGCTGCGGGATCGAGGGGCTCCTTCCCTCGATCGGTGGCGGGAGCTAGGCAGCAGCGCAGGCGAGCTACGGGCGGGCGGCGTCGCACGCGCTGGGCGGACGACGAGGGGCGGCGGCGGCGAAGACGGGCCCGGCGTGGCCCGGTTCGGCCTCGGGCGGGCCGGATCTGGGCCCCGGGTGGCGCGGCAAGGTGGAGGCGGCGGGGGCGACGTGGCAGAGTCTGATTCGCTGGGAGCGGCGGCGCGGAAGCGTCCGGTCCGATCCGGACGTGTCTGGCTGCGGGAGGAAGGAGAAGGCTAGGGTTCATCCGCGAATTTCGGGAGAGGGGGCTAATTTATAGGTAGAGGGAGCTAGGAGAGTCCAAATAAGGTGTAGTTTTCGCCCACACGATCGTGATCGAACGACCGAGAGCATGGAGGGGGTTTGGATGGGCTCATGGGCTATGGTGAAGGGGTGCTGGGCTGCAAAGAGAGGAGGGTTTCGGGCTACGCGGTTAACCGTTGGGGCATCAAACGACCTCCAAATGGAATGAAATTTGACGGGCGGTCTGCCAGTGATATACCAAGGCCACTCAGCAAATCTTGGCCCATTCTGAGAACGTTTTTCTCCCGCTCACGAAACAAGGTCTGAGAGGGGCGACGGGCGCGTGTGAGAGTGGCGGATCGCGAAACGGACAACGGAGAGAACCGGGGGAACCCGAACGGATGCAAGTTTTGAAAAGCATGCATATGAAATGCAGATGATGACATGACAAAATGCAACACGCAAGCAAACGACATGGCAACAACAACAAATAACTGGAAGACACCTGGCGCATCGAATCCGGGGCGTTACACTTCTTCTTGGCCTTCTTCTCCGGCGCCTTATACGGCGCCGGCACCAGCATCTTCGCTAGGCGCGGGATGACTCGTTCTTCAGGCAACGAAGCCGGACACTGGATCCGCTTCGCCCTCTCCGTCCAGTCCTGAAAGAGCGATAATAAAAGCTCAGGTGTCGCTCTAGCAACAAACAGGCAGGGAATACATTAAAAGAGACATACCTCACTGGCAGGATGATTAGCGTCGTGTCCGCGATCTGAATCCGCGGCCGGTGGTTTTTCGTTGCCCTTGAAGAGCAACTTCCACGCGTCCTCATGAGTAGTCTCAAAGAGCCTCACCAAGGTATGGTGCTTCTTCAGATTGAACTCCCACAAAGGGCGGCTTCGGCGTTGGCACGGGAGAACTCGGCAAACTAACATCACCTGGATTACATCTACGAGCTTGATGTTCTTGGTTATCATGCTTTGAACGCGCGTCTGCAGCGCTATTACCTCGCTAGACGAACCCCAATCGGGACTCTTCTCAACCCAAGAAGTGAGACGCATAGGAGCACCAGTGCGGAATTCGGCAGCCGCGGCCCAGGTGGTGCCGCGGGGTTCTGTGATATAGAACCATTGTCTCTGCCACTCCTTCACCTTCTCCACAAAAATACCTTTCGGCCAGGAGACGTTGGGCAGCCTGCTCACAATGGCTCCTCCCCACTCCACGTGCTGGCCGTCTACCACCTTCGGCTTCATGTTGAAGACTTTGAGCCACAACTCGAAGTGGGGGTGGATGCGGAGGAAGGCCTCACACACGACGATGAACGCCGAGATGTTGAGAAAGGAATTTGGGGACAGATCATGGAAATCCACCCCATAATAATACATCGGCCCGCGAACGAAGGGGTGGATTGGGAACCCCAGCCCGCGGAAGAAATGAGGGAGGAATACTACCCTCTCGTTGGGCTCCGGCGAGGGAATGATTTGACCCTCGGCCGACAAGCGGTGGGCGATTCCCTTCGCCAAATATCCAGCCGCCCGGAGCTCAGTAATGTCCTCCTCCGTGACGGAGGAGACCATCCACTTGCCCTGACTACCGGATCCGGACATGGTTGCTGGGGTGGAAAGGAGATTGGAACTTGGGCGCTGGAGCTCGAGATCGGGAAGACGGAGACAGAGAGAAAGCGTGAAGAGGAAGGGGGAATCCTTATCTCCTTATAAAGGCAGCCAATATTAAAAGACGCCTCTTCACTCGCCTTGAGATTTGCCTATTCCCAAGGGCTGTATAAACGGCACGGTTGGATTACCCATGCCCGCATTGATGAGAATCCCGCAATGAGGGGACATGATCTCCGCTTCGACAAGATGTGCCGATAGCAACCACGTCTTGAAACGTGGGATAACGGTTCAAAGTTATAACCGGACAGGCGTATCGTCATAAAAAACTGTTGGCAGGTTCATGTAAAAATATGTATATTCTCTCTGCGATTGTGCATGGTGTGTGACAGGTCCGGATACAATCATTACATCTGAAGACCATCTTGGAGTTCGGAAGAAGGGGAACCCGCCTTGCAATGCCGAAGACAATCTGCGCGCCGGACTCCTCGTCATTGAAGCCAGGTTCAGGGGCTACTGAGGGAGTCCTAGACTAAGGGGTCCTCGGGTGTCTGGCCTGTTATGCATGGGCCGGACTGATGGGCCGTGAAGACACGAAGACTGAAGACTATACCCGTGTCCGGATTGGACTCTACTTGGCATGGAAGGCAAGCTAGGCAGCCGATTATGAAGATTCTCTCTTATGTAACCGACCTCATGTAACCCTAGATCTCTCTGGTGTCTATATAAACCGGAGAGCATAGTCCGGATAGCACAGATTCATTACCATATACTTATAGGCTAGACTTCTAGGGTTTAGCCATTACGATCTCGTGGTAGATCAACTCTTGTAATACTCATATTCATCAAGATCAATCAAGCAGGAAGTAGGGTATTACCTCCATAGAGAGGGCCCAAACCTGGGTAAACATCATGTCCCCCGTCTCCTGTTACCATCGATCCTAGGCGCATAGTTCGGGACCCCCTCCCCGAGATCTGCCGGTTTTGACACCGACAGTCATCTCCCCCTTGGTTATAAAAAAAATTCAATTATAGGTGGTGGAATGTTCACAGGACCTTGGAAACACAAGAAGGTTAATTAGTAAAGGGAAACTAGCTAACCCGCATGCATGTGGATGAAACAATTATAATTACGGTGGAAGACAAACGTACCGAAAGCATCATGATTCCATGCAAAAACAGTGCCACGAGTGGTGGCAGCAAACACAAGACCCTCGCATTGAATTGCATCACAGTACTCATCCGTGTACAGAAATTGATTTTTGAGCAATATCCATCGAGGAGTGGAAGTAAGGACGGCAACAAGATTGTTGAAGATAGCAACAACTTCATAGTTCGTGTAATCCCAAGAGCGGTTGGGAACTCGACAAATTGCTATCTTTCGTAGATGACAGTCACCATGATCGTATTTGAACTCACGTAGAATACTTGTGTACTCAACCTCTGGGTAGTCATCTGAGATTTTTAGAAGTGGAACCCGGTGATGAGTGTACACATTCACAAGTTCCCACTCACAGTTGTACCCAATATAAACAACCCAATCTCCATTTGTGCCTGCCCAAGCCTTGCCCTCAAGCGATGGCATCTTAACATCGTATGTATCATTATCAAGTGGCATCAACTTGCAGAAGGCGAGGCTTCCCTCGTCCCCGCGCTAGTCAGCAGGGTCACGACGAAGAAGATAGGGGAGATCAAACCGCTCCTGGACCCTTGGGTTCCTTGTAATGATGTTATTAGTTGAGTCGAGAATGGTCTTGAACAAACCTGCTATGCTATCCGAGGTGATGATGTCGCACCGATCAATGACTTCCTCCACCACGTCATCTTTCAGATCGGGGCAAGAATAACGGGGTCGTTTCTGGCCTTTTCTCTCCACGGAGAAGATGATCGAACAATGGCAGAAGGAAGGGTGAAGGCAAATGGAGGGAGGAAGAGCATGCGACAGTAGTTCCAAATCGAGAGGGAAAGGCGAAGAGTCGGTGGACGGTTGCCACGGTACACGAAGAGGCGCCTGGGGAGCGAACAGTTGCCACAGAGGTCACACACTGACGACTTGAACCGCATGCGTATATCGCACACACCTTGATCTGGCTGACCGTTTCTTTTGTGTTGCCTAATCACAAACAGTTCATCCGAGTGAACCGTATGCTGTATATCACACACACCTTCATCTGGCTGGCCGTTTCTTTTGTGTTGCCTAATCACAAATAGTTCATCCGAGTGAACCGTATGTTGTGTATCGCACACACCTTCATCTGGCTGCCCGTTTCTTTTGTTCCTCCTCATCACAAACAGTTAATTGAACTGAACCATATGCCCTTCATCGCACATGCAACTAAAATCTGAATCGTGTTTGATTCATCCGTCATTGCAAACGTTTTATACATTTTTGACGGTTTTCATACACCACCGTTTGTGATTATTGCATGGCACACAGTTTCTCGAAGGGCCTCTGATCGGAGTGTCACATTAGCAGCATCCTGCAGTAGTGCTAGACCATGAAAATGATATGTTTATGAATGAAAGAGGGGAGATAGATGAAGTATTCTTTAATCAAGGACCTATTTTGAAACACAATTTGCCTATTGAAATCCTTGGAGACCCTCATCCACCCAAGGGTGATCCTGTGTTTGAGCTTAAACCATTACCTGATACTTTGAAATATGCTTATCTTGATGAAAAGAAGATATATCCTGTTATTATTAGTGCTAACGTTTCAGAGCATGAAGAAAAGAAATTATTGAAAACTCTGAAGAAGCACCATGCCGCTATTGGATATACTCTTTATGATCTTAAGGGCATTAGTCCCACTTTATGTCAGCACCAAATTAAATTGGAGAAAGAAGCTAAACTGGTTGTTGATCATCAACGATGGTTAAATCCTAAGATGAAAGAAGTGGTAAGAGATGACATACTAAAGCTTATGGAGGCAGGTATAATTTATCCTCTTGCTGATAGTCAATGGGTAAGTCATGTTCATTGTGTCCCTAAGAAGGGAGGTATTACTGTTGTTCCTAATGATAAGAATGAATTGATTCCTCAAAGAATTGTTACATGTTATAGAATGGTAATTGATTTCCATGAATTAAATAAAGCTACTAGAAAAGATCATTACCCTCTACCTTTTATTGATGAAATGCTAGAGAGATTATCCGAACACACACATTTTTGCTTTCTAGATGGTTATTCTGGTTTCTCTCAAATACCCGTGTCAAAAGAGGATCAAGATAAAACCACTTTTACTTGCCCTTTCGGTACCTTTGCTTATAGACGTATGCCTTTTGGTTTATGTAATGCACCAGCTACCTTTCAAAGATGTATGGCTGCTATATTCTCTGATTTTTGTGAAAAGATTGTTGAGGTTTTCATGGATGATTTCTCCGTTTACGGAATTTCTTTTGATGATTGCTTGAGCAACCTTGATCGAGTTTTGCAGAGATGTGAAGAAACTAATCTTGTATTGAATTGGGAGAAGTGCCACTTTATGGTTAATCAAGGTATTGTCTTGGGGCATAAAATTTCTGAAAGAGGTATTGAAGTTGATAAAGCTAAAGTAGATGCTATTGAAAAGATGCTGTGTCCTAAAGATAGCAAAGGTATAAGAAGTTTCCTTGGTCATGCTGGTTTCTATTGGTGGTTTATTAAAGATTTCTCTAAAATTTCTAGGCCTCTCACTAATCTCTTACAGAAAGATGTTCCTTTTGTTTTTGATGATGATTGTGTAGAAGCATTTGAAATACTTAAGAAAGCCCTGATTACTACACCTATTGTTCAGCCACCTGGTTGGAATTTACCCTTTGAAATTATGTGTGATGCTAGTGATTATGCTGTTCGTGTTGTTCTAGGACAAAGAGTTGATAAGAAATTGAATATTATTCAATATGCTAGTAAAACTCTAGACAGTGCCCAGAGAAATTATGCTACTACTGAAAAGGAATTTTTAGCAGTTGTATATGCATGTGATAAGTTCAGACCTTATATTGTTGATTCCGAAGTAACTGTTCACACTGATCATGCTGCTATTAAATACCTTATGGAAAATAAAGATGCCAAACCTAGACTTATTAGATGGGTTCTCTTGCTACAAGAATTTGATTTGCATATCATTGATAGAAAGGGAGGTGATAACCCCGTTGCAGACAACTTGTCTAGGTTAGAAAATGTTCTTGATGACCCACTACCTATTGATGATAGCTTTCCTGATGAAAAATTAAATGTCATAAGTGCCTCTCATAATACTCCATGGTATGCTGATTATGCTAATTATATTGTTGCTAAATTTATACCACCTAGTTTCACATACCAGCAAAAGAAAAAGTTTTTCTATGATTTAAGACATTACTTTTGGGATGACCCATACCTTTATAAAGGAGTATATGGTGTTATTAAATCTTGTGTACCTGAACATGAACAGGAACAAATCCTATGCAAGTGCCACTTTGAGTCGTACGGAGGACCCCATGCTGGAGATAAACTGCACATAAGGTATTGCAATCCGGTTTCTATTGGCCCACTCTCTTTAAAGATGCCCGTAAGTTTGTCTTGTCTTGTGATCAATGTCAAAGTATTGGTAATATTAGTAGACGTCAGGAAATGCCTATGAACTATTCACTTGTTATTGAACCATTTGATGTCTGGGGCTTTGATTATATGGGACCTTTTCCTTCCTCTAATGGGTATACACATATTTTAGTTGCTATTGATTACGTTACTAAGTGCGTGGAAGTTATTCCAACTAGTAGTGCGGATCATAATACTTCTATTAAGATGCTTAAAGAAGTTATTTTTCCGAGGTTTGGAGTCCCTACATATTTAATGACTGATGGTGGTTCACATTTTATTCATGGTGCTTTGCGTAAAATGCTTGCTAAATATGATGTTAATCATATTGCATCTCCATATCATCCTCAGTCTAGTGGTCAAGTAGAATTGAGCAATAGAGGGATTAAATTAATTTTACAAAAGACTGTTAATAGATCTAGAAAGAATTGGTCTAGAAAACTTGTTGATGCTTTGTGGGCTTATAGAACTGCTTATAAGAATCCTATGGGTATCTCTTCGTATAAAATGGTTTATGGAAAAGCATGTCACTTACCTCTTGAACTAGAACATAAGGCATATTGGCCTATTTAAGAGCTCAATTATGATTTCAAACTTGCCGGTGAGAAGAGGTCATTTGACATTAGCTCACTTGATGAATGGAGAACCCAAGCCTATGAGAATGCCAAGCAGTTTAAAGAAAAAGTTAAAAGATGGCATGATAAAAGGATACAAAAGTGTGAGTTTAATCTAGGTGATCATGTTTTGCTATACAACTCTCGTTTAAGATTTTTTGCAGGAAAGCTTCTCTCTAAATGGGAAGGCCCTTACATCATCGAGGAGGTCTATCGTTCCGGTGCTATAAAAATTAACAATGCCGAAGGCAAAAATACAAAGGTGGTTGATACGTCTCCAACGTATCTATAATTTTTGATTGTTCCATGCTATTATATTATCTGTTTTGGATGTTTAATGGGCTTTAATATACTCTTTTATATTATTTTTGGGACTAACCTATTAACCGAAGGCCCAGTGCAAATTGCTGTTTTTTTGCCTATTTCAGTGTTTCGCAGAAAAGGAATATCAAACGGAACAAAACCTTCGCGACGATCTTTCTTGGAACAAACGCAATCCAGGAGACTTGGAGTGGAAGTCAGAGACGCAACGAGGCGGCCACGAGGAAGGAGGGCGCGCCCAGGGGGGTAGTCGCGCCCCCACCTTCGTGGGCCCCTCGTAGCTCCACCGATCTACTTCTTACGCCTATATATACTCTTATACCCTGAAGACATCAGGGGGAGCCACGAAACCACTTTTCCACCGCCGCAACCTTCTGTACCCATGAGATCCCATCTTGGGGCCTTTTCCAGTGATATGCCGGAGGGGGATTCAATCACGGAGGGCTTCTAGATCAACACCATAGCCTCTCCGATGATGTGTGAGTAGTTTACCACAAACCTTCGGGTCCATAGTTATTAGCTAGATGGCTTCTTCTCTCTCTTTGGTTCTCAATACAAAGTTCTCCTCGATGTTCTTGGAGATCTATTCGATGTAATACTCTTTGCGGTGTGTTTGCCGAGATCCGATGAATTGTGGGTTTATGATCAAGATTATCTATGAACAATATTTGATTCTTCTCTGAATTCTTATATGCATGATTTGATATCTTTGCAAGTCTCTTTGAATTATCGGTTTAGTTTGGCCTACTAGATTGATCTTTCTTGCAATGGGAGAAGTGCTTAGCTTTGGGTTCAATCTTGTGGTGCTTGATCCCAGTGACAGAAAGGGAACCGACACGTATTGTATTGTTGCCATCGAGGATAAAAAGATGGGGTTTATATCATATTGCTTGAGTTTATCCCTCTACATCATGTCATCTTGCCTAATGCGTTACTCTGTTCTTATGAACTTAATACTCTAGATGCATGCTGGATAGCGGTCGATGTGTGAAGTAATAGTAGTAGATGCAGAATCGTTTTGGTCTACTTGACACGGACGTGATGCCTATGTTCATGACCATGCCTAGATATTCTCATAACTATGCACTTTTCTATCAATTGCTCACCCACCGTGGCCCCCGGGTCTACTTTATATGATATAAGTTTCCAATCTATAATTCTAGTTTACTATTTATTTTGCAATCTTTACTTTTCAATCTATACAACAAAAATACGAAAAATATTTATCTTATTATCTTTTATCAGATCTCACTTTTGCAAGTGGCCGTGAAGGGATTGACAACCCCTTTATCACGTTGGTTGCAAGGTTCTTGACTGTTTGTGCAGGTACTAGGCGATTTGCGTGTAGTCTCCTACTGGATTGGTACCTTGGTTTTCAAAAACTGAGGGAAATACTTACGCTACTTTGCTGCATCACCCTTTCCTCTTCAAGGGAAAACCAATGCATGCTCAAGAGGTAGCAGTGGTAAACGGTCAAAGACTGAAACATTATATCTCAGGTACTCCCATAAATGTTGAGACCAATATAACTGATACCGCAACCCCGGAGGAGTACATAAGGGACACTTTCCAGAACGTTTCAGACTCCGAAAAGGGATAGGTATGTGGTACAGTAAGTAAACCGACTCCAAAACGTTTCCAATGATAAATTTTCTCCGTTTTGGAATATTTAAAAAATTAGGAAAATTAAAATTAGTCCGAAAGAGACACGAGGCGTCCACAAGGGTGGAGGGCGCGCCCCCCGTCCTTGTGGCCACCTCGTGTTCCCTTTGGACTCCGTTTTCTTGCAGAATACTTCTTATGGTTGGTAAAAATTCATTATATGATCTCCCGAAGGTTTTGACCACCGCACCACGCAAATATCTCATGTTCTTGTTTCGAGCTGTTTTCTGCCACAGTTTTCAAGGCCAGGGCATCATGTCATCCCCGTCCTCCAACAACGTGGGCGACGATGCTTGGCTAATGAAGATAGAGATGAAAATAGAAGAACTTGGGGAGATCAACAAGGGTGATAGGATCAAGAAGGCCGCGGAGGACCAAGCTCCGGCAACAGGAGAAGAAGACATCTTTCAACCTCACTACAATCTTCTTACCCCTACTGAAACTGAAGCTTTCCAGATGATTGAAATAGTTTGGGTGCAGAACAAGTATCTAACTCATGAAAATATTCTATTGCAAGAGCATATCACCACACTCAAGGGCATTATTCGTAAGTTGGAGCACCTCCTACGTTGTATGTTGGACGACAAGCCTACTTCATCAACAACTCCATCATCACCACCTCCGAAGAAAGAGATATAAATACATGGGTATGGGAACTCCCCTTGGCAACTTCCAAGCTCGGGGGAGTGCCCCTGTATCGTATCACCATCACATCTTTATCTTTATCACTTTTCTTAGTTCGATCCTTTTGGTTATATCTTGATCTAGTAGAATAAAGTTTAGTGTATGATCTAGCCTTGAGTTTTGCCTTATGTTCCCTCTATGTAATCGAGTCCGTGAGTTATATATATATAATAAAGAGTAGTTTTTAGTTGAGGGCTTTGCTTTCTTGCTTTGATCTTGAGGGAATAAAATAAAAGAAAGAACAAAAAGAAATAAAAAGTTCATATATTGATCTTATGGAAAGTAATGACTTCACATATAAAGAGTATGATGAATAAAACTTGTTGAGAGTTGACAAACATAGTTTTGGTCGTTGTTGCAATTAATAGGAAGTAATAAAGAAAGAGAGGCCTCACACATAAATATACTATCGTGGACATCTTTTGTAATTGCGAGCACTCATTAAAATATGACATGCTAAAAGGTTGATGTTGGACAAGGAAGACAACATAATGGATTATGTTTTCTTATATCCGAATAGAAGTTATATTGTTTTGGATCATTCAACATGTTGAGCTTGCCTTTCCCTCTCATGCTAGCCAAATTCTTTGCACTAAGTAGAGATACTACTTGTGCTTCCAAACATCCCAAAACCCAGTTTTGCCATGAGAGTCCACCATACCTACCTATGGATTGAGTAAGATCCTTCAAGTAAGTTGTCATCGGTGCAATCAATAAAAATTGCTCTCTAAATATGTATGATCTATTAGTGTGAAGAAAATAAGCTTTATACGAACTTGTGATATGGAAGAAATAAAAGCGACGAACTGCATAATAAAGGTCCTTATCACAAGTGGCAATATAAAGTGACGTTCTATTGCATTAAGATTTTATACATCTAACCATAAAAGCGCATCACAACCTCTGTTTCCCTCTGCGAAGGGCCTATCTTTTACTTTTAACTTCTACCCTTATACACGAGTCATGGTGATCATCACCTTTCCTTTTTATAGTTTTTCCTTCGGCAAGCTCAATGTGTTGGAGAGATCCGGATATATATATATATATATATATATATATATATATATATATATATATATATATATATATATATATCCACTCGGATGTAGGTTTTCATAAAGTATTATTGTTGACATTACCCTTGAGGTAAAAGGTTCGGAGGGGAAACTATAAGCCCATATCTTTCTCTGTGTCCGATTGAAACTTTGAACCCATAAGTATCACGTGAGTGTTAGCAATTGTGAATGATTATATGATAGTTGAGCATGTGGACTTGCTGAAAAGCAATTTAACTGAATCTTTACGATGTTATGATAAATTGCAATTGCTCCAATGACTGAGATCATAGTTTATTAGTTTTCAATGAAGTTTTTGATTCATACTTTACCTTGTGAACGAATTTTTACTTTAGCATAACAAATTATATGACAATATATGTTGCTGTTCTAAAGATGATCATGATGCCCTCATGTACGCATTTTATTTTTATCGACACTTCTATCTCTAAACATGCGGACATATTTATCGATATCGGCTTTCGTTTGAGGACAAGCGAGGCCTACGCTTGGGGGAGCTGATACGTCCATTTTGCATCATGCTTTTATATTGATATTTATTGCATTATGGGCTGTTATTACACATTATAACAATACTTATGCCTATTCTATCTTATTTTACAAGGTTTACATGAAGAGGGAGAATGCCGGCAGCTGGAATTCTGGACTGGAAAAGGAGCAAATATTAGAGAACTATTCTGCACAACTCCAAAAGTCCCAAAACTTCACGGAGCTTATTTTTGGAATATATAAAAAATATTGGGCGAAGAAAGAACTAGATGGGGGCCACCTACTAGCCACAAGGGTGGAGGGCGCGCCCTACCCCCTGGGCGCGCCCCCCGACCTTGTGCCCCCCTAGCAGGCCTCCCATGCCCATCTGGCTATATGGTGTCTTTTACCCTAAAAAAAATCAAGAAGAAGCTTTCGGGACGAAGCGCCGCCGTCTCGAGGCGGAACCTAGGCAGAACCAATCTAAGGCTCCGGCAAAGCTATTCTGCCATGGAAACATCCCTCCGGGAGGGGGAAATCATCGCCATCGTCATCACCATCGATCCTCTCATCAAGAGGGGGTCAATCTCCATCAACATCTTCACCAGCACCATCTCCTCTCAAACCCTAGTTCATCACTTGTATTCGATCTTGGTCCCAAAACCCCAGATTGGTAACTGTGGGTTGCTAGTAGTGTTGATTACTCCTTGTAGTTGATGCTAGTTGGTTTATCCGGTGGAAGATCATATGTTCAGATCCTTAATGATAATTGTATGTCGGTGTACAAAAAGAGGGGTGCGTTTTTGTACCCCTATACCTGTGCGTGGGCAGTCGGAGCCGCGCCTACGGTCGGGCCAAACAGAGCAGGGGAGGTGAGCCAAGGTAAGACCAAAGCCCAAGACAATCAGAGCAACGCCAAGGCCAAGACCACAAAGAGCAGAGGGATGAAGCAGGTTCCCCTGGCAAGACCCTTGCCGGGGCAGCCTCAGCAGCCCCGGCAAGATCCTTGCCGGGACAGCTCTCCCACACCAACAGAGCGAGCCACCCTTGAGCCCACGGTCCCCAGCGCCATCATCCACATGGGGCCAGGGCTCGGGAATGCACCTCTGTGGTGGCATGCAGATCTTTGTGAAGACATATTCAAGATCAGATGAGGATTAGAAGACGACGATCCTCGGCAAGATCCTTGCAGAGGAAAGCCACCAAACCCCCGGCAAGGTCCTTGCCGGGGACAACAGCGCGCCACGGCAAGACCCTTGCTGGGCCACACGGCAAGATCTTGCTGGGCCACCCGGCAAGGCCCTCACCAAGGACGCCAGCAGGGCACCGCCAAGCCCACGCCAACCAAGCTTCCACCGCCGTTCACATGCAGCTGCCAGCCCAACCAGCTGGGCAGGCACCTGCGTGGCAACATGCAGCTCCCAAGCCAACTCATTGAGCGCCTGTGTGGTGGCATGCAGATCTTCGTGAAGGATCCGCGACTGCGCCACCTCAGCTGCCTGCCTGCCTACATGGCACCACGCGCCACACTGGCCAGGGCGTGTGTCAAAGCGAGGAGGAGCGGCGACGGACGGGACAGGCCTCGCCCTCGTCCCCAATAAAGCAAGGGGACACCTAAGCTACGCATTAAATGCGTCTTGTCCTGTAATACGAGCGATAAGCTCAGGGCACTGTACGCCTTTCCACCTCCTGCGTGCCACTGTGGCAGCCCCTTCCAACTATAAAAGGAGGCCCATGGCATACTGGAGAAGGATTCGGCTCTTTCGAACCACGCACTCACCACAGCTAGTTCGAGAGCTCAAGAACTCTCTGAAATACACCCACCAAAGCAGGACTAGGGTTTTACGCATCCTCGCGGCCCGAACCTGGGTAAACGATCCTTGTGCTGTCTCCTAGCCCTGCTCTTCTCACAACCCCGCGCCCCGGCAACCATAGTAGGGATTCTTGTGTTCCCATAGGTGTCGTTCCACACCGACATCTTTGGCGCGCCAGGTAGGGGGCGCAATTGTGAGAATCTGGTCTAGTAGCTAGCCTAGCAGTTCTTCGTCGCCATGGCTCCTAAGAAGAAGACGGCCACGGCGGTCGGCTCTTTGGGAGCTGAGCGGCCCGTGCCGGTGCGGGCGGGCAGTGGACCGGTCGCAGACAGGACCCGGGCCGCGGTTCGCGAGCACCAGCATCGCCCTGGTAGTCAGAGCCTGGTGAGCGGCGTCGTTCACGCACTAGACGACCGGCTACACGCCGCCGGATCCAAAGACGGAGCTGGGCCCCCTGCAGGCAGTGCGGGGCCCTCCAGGGGTGTCGTTGTGCCAGCTTCGGGCGGCGCAGCGACCTCCAGGACGCCCATACCGACATCTTTGGCCTCCCGGTAGAGATGAAGAAGCCCGGCAAGACCTCTCGCACCCACTCCGGCAAGCGCACCTCCTCGGAGTGTTGTGCTACCGTCGAGGACGTGCCAGAGAGCTCTACCGACAGGAGCAAGAGATCCAGAGCTGAGCCGCCGCAGACCAAGAAGGTGCCCGTCAGGGAGGATGGCACGGGAGGGGCCTTCACCATAGGCTCCACCCTCGACAGCAAATAGGAAGGCGCGCTCGTCACCTTCCTGCGGGCGAATGTCGACGTGTTTGCGTGGCAAGCATCTGACATCCCCGGTGTTCCCAGGGAGGTGATTGAGCACCACCTAGCCGTCTGCCCCCACGCGCGGCCCATCAAGCAGAAGGTCAGAAAGCAGGCTCTGGAGAGGTAGGAGTTCATCACAGAGGAGATCAGGAAGTTGGAAGCGGCAGGTTTGGTGAGAGGAGAGCTCCACCCGACGTGGTTGGCCAATCCGGTGGTGGTGCGCAAGGCTAATGGGAAGTGGAGGCTGGGTATTGATTACACATATATATCAATAAGGCTTGTCCTAAGGACCCCTTCTCGTTGCCGCGCATCGACCAGATTGTTGACTCACGGCCGGGTGTGATTGTTATCATTACTCGACGCCTACTCGGGCTACCACCAAATCTTCATGGCAAGAGAGGATGAATAAAAGACATCATTCATCACCCCATGTGGTACGTATTGCTTTTTACGGATGCCTTTCGGGTTGAAGAGTGTTGGCTCGACGTTCGCAAGAGCAGTCCAAATTGGTTTTGAACCTCAGCTCCATAGAAATATGGAGGCATACATGGACGGCATAGTGGTCAAAACCAAGGATGGGCCAACTCTTGTGCAAGATCTGGAAGAGACATTTGCCAACCTGCGCAAGATCAACCTCAAGCTGAACCCTGAGAAGTGTGTCTTTGGCGTTCCGTCCGGGAAGCTTCTCGGGTTCTTTGTGTCACAGCGCGGGATCGAGGCAAACCCAGACAAAATCAAGGCTATTGAGCAGATTGAGGCACCCAAGCGGATCAAAGATGTGCGTCGGCTCACCGGCTGCGTCGCTGCCATGAGCCGATTCATCTCCAAGTCCGCTGAGCGCGCCCTTCCTTTCTTCAAAATATTGAAGAAGGCGGGCCCAATGGAGTGGACCCCAGAAGCCGAGGCAGCATTGCAGGATCTGAAGAAATACCTTTCCTCCACGCCAATACTGGTTGCGCCTAAACCACAAGAGCCGTTGCTGCTATATCTGGCAGCGACGAATCAAGTGGTCAGCGCCGCACTGGTGGCACAGAGGGAGGTCGACGAGGAGGCAGTGATGGCGGCAGAACCAGCGGATGGCAAGCCAAAGATTCCCCCGGCAGGGCCTGGTGCCGGCAAGGCGCGGCCCCCGGCAGAGTCTGATGCCACCAAGGCAGTGCCCGCGCAGTCGAGTGAGGTGGTCCAGAAGAAGAAAATGATGTAGCACCCGGTTTACTTTGTCAGCTCCCTCTTGCAGGAGGCTAGGTCGAGGTATTCCGGTGTGCAAAAATTGCTCTTCGGCCTCCTTATGGCCTCGAGGAAGCTGCGTCATTACTTCCAAGCCCACGAGATCACTGTCGTCACCCGCCTCCCGTTGCAACGGATACTGCATAACCTAGGTGCAACCGGAAGGATTGTGGAATGGGCCTTGGAGCTATCAAGTTTCGGTTTGAAGTTTGAAAGTACCTCGACAATCCAGAGCAGAGTCTTGGCGGAGTTCATTGCAGAATGGACCTCAACGCCTGACGAAGCAATCCAGGAGACCACTCTCCCCGGCAAGGAAGCAGACCGCGACTGGATCATGTACTTTGATGGGGCTTTCTCGCTGCAAGGCACCGGTGCCGGTGTGCTGCTCATCGCGCCCACGGGAGAGCACCTCAAGTACGTGATCCAGATGCACTTCCCGAGGGAGATGTCCACCAACAACACTGCTGAGTATGAGGGATTGCTCGCCGGCCTCAGGATCGCGACAGACCTCGGAGTTAAGAAGCTCATCGTCAGGGGTGACTCGTAGCTTGTTGTTAGGCAGGTCAACAAGGATTACCAAAGCCCATTGATGGAGGCCTACGTAGATGAGGTGAGGAAGCTAGGGGAACGCTTTGACGGTATCTAAGCGGAGCACGTCCCCCGAATGAAGAACGACATCGCCGATTACCTGTCAAAGCGTGCTGCATTCAAGCTACCTGTGGAACCAGGTACCTTTTTGCTCCGGTTAACTCAACCATCCGTCGAGCCATCAACGGGGCAGAACAAGCGGAGGAAGTCAGGTCCCGGCAAGGACTTTCCTACCGAGCCCCCTGGGGCCGCCGGCAAGGGTGCTGCCGTGGACGCTAGGCCTGCCCAAGAGCGACTGCCTCCGGCAGGGCGTCAAGCCCTGGCCGTAGAGACAACCGCTCCCATGGCGGAAGAGATGCCTTTGGTCCTTACCGTCGAGCCCCAGGCTCCGGCATGGGCGCAGCATACCGTCCAATTCCTCCAAACAGGGGAGCTTCCTGAGGAGCAGGAAGAAGCGGAGAAAGTAGCCCGTCGGTCCGCCCTGTACCAGTTCGTCGATGACATCCTATACAGGAGAAGGCCAAACGATGTGAAACTAAAGTGCATCCCCCAGGAGGAAGGACTGGAGCTGTTGGCAGAGATACATGGAGGCATATGTGACTCCCACGTAGGGTCGGGGGCCCTTGCCGGAAAGGCATTCCGGCAAGGTTTCTTCTGGCCCACCGCCCTCCAGGATGCGACGGCACTAGTAACCAAGTGTGAAGCGTGTCAGTTCCATTCAAAGAAGCTTCATCAACCAGCTCAAGCCCTTCAAATAATCCCTCTCTCCTAGCCATTCTCGGTCTGGGGGCTCGATATACTGGGCCCTTTCCCCCGTGTCGGGGGCTTTGAGTACTTGTATGTTGCAATCGACAAGTTCACAAAGTGGCCGGAAGTGGAAGCAGTGAGAAAGGTGACTGCTCAGTCAGCCGTCAAGTTCTTCAAGGGACTGGTCTGCCGTTTTGGTGTGCCAAACAGAGTCATCACCGACAACGGCACGCAGTTCACAAGCCACACCTTCATGCAATACGTTCAAGACCTCGGTAGCAAGGTCTATTTTGATTCTGTGGCACACCCATGGAGCAACGGCCAAGCGGAGAGGGCAAATGCTGAAGTGTTGCGAGGCCTGAGAACGAAGACCTTTGACAAGCTGCACAAGAGTGGAAGGCGCTGGATTGATGAGTTGCCGGCGGTTCTTTGGTCGATCAGGATGACACCAAATCGAGCCACCAGCCAGACACCTTTTGCCCTGGTATACGGGGCAGAAGCAGTTCTCCCCACGGAACTCATATACGGGTCACCTCGAGTGGTCGCTTATGATGAGCTTGAGCAAGAGCAGTTGCGCCAAGATGACGCGACGCTCCTTGAGGAAGATCGTCTTCGGGCGGCTGTGAGAGCAGCACGCTACCAGCAAGCCTTGCGCCGCTACCATAGCCGCAAGGTTCATGCCCGAAGCTTTGAGGAAGGTGACCTTTTTCTTCGGTGCGTTCAGTCGGCCAAGAATGCCAACAAGTTGACGCCGAAGAAGGCCCTTATCGGGTTATACGAGTCACCAGGCCCGGCGTAGTCCGCCTGAAGACCGAAGATGCCGTCCCAGTGAGCAACTCGTGGAACATCGAGCATCTTCGCAAGTTTTACCCATAAGGCGCGGCTTGCCGGGCCTCCCGGCAAGCCACCTTTTGTACAAGCTTTGCCGGCAAGGCATGTAACCCTTCGTACAAAGCCAGGCGCAGATCCTGAGCATAAATAAATGAAGCGCTTGCGCCCTAAGTCATAGCATGCATGCTAGGTCGAGTCTCTTCCTTGGTTAGGGTTGATAGTGCTCAGCAGCGACTAACCCCTAGCTTAGAGGTTGAGTGCGCGTCTATCTGTTTCTCTTCTGTCCTCTTTTGGTTCGCAGGGAACATGAGCACTTCTGCCGAGTTACTTGGAAGAAAGAAAATGGACCGGCATCCCGACCCCGGCCAATCAGAGTTGCCGGGGGGCTGCAAGCACAAGGATCCAACCACGGCAAGATGATATTGCAAGGGACTGCAGATCCAGATAAGTCTTTTATCCTCTGTCATGCATTTCGGAACCGGACTGGGGCATATGAAACCTCGTTTTTATCTCTAGGCTGCCATGCTCCCCTTTTTCCTATACCTAAGGATTATTTCCTGGGTCCGGATTTGGTTGTAGCCGCGGCGGCAAGGAGGTAGAACGAGGAGCCTAAAGCCCACTACATCCCTGCCTCCGCCAAGAGCGCGAGAACGGTCGAGTGGAGTGGGGGGACGGCAAGGCCTGTTGCCGGGCAAAAAACGTTTATCCTAAACAATAACAAGGATTCACTCCTTGTCACGGGATTTACCCTCGAACGAAAAACCCGGCAAGCATCCCTTTTTCCTTAAAAACATCCCATACAGGTATAGTTCGTACGAAATGAAAAACATGAGCAAGGGGATTATAAGTTCTAAATTTAACAAAGGCCCGCAGGCTTACAAACTAAAAAAGAGATAAGGTGCCCATAATCCCTTTCTTGTCCCTCTCCTCAGGAGGCAGGTCAAGGAGGCGAGAGGGCAAAAGGGGCGCCTAGGCAAGCTACGAGCGGCAAAAAGCACCAAGAGAACACCTCGGTGGCCGCCCACGGGTGGGCCGGTGATGATGGTGCCGGGAAAGGAGCTGGAAGACGAGGCGGCAGGACCGGCCATACGCGATGAAGGCGTCGGTGCCCGCGTACTCCGAGTTGACGGCCTTGCCGCCCGCCCACTTCCTCTTCCGCAGCCTCCTGACGGCAGCCGCCCAAGGAGACGGCCCCGAGAAGTTCAAGGAGCCGGCCCCGCCCCCGGCAAAACCCTGCCGGAGGAGCGGCCAGGTGCAGATGCTGCTGCTGCCGCACCCGCCCAGGCGCGGGGCGTCCGACGCCTTGTTGGACTCATCCCCGTCATCTGCCCCGCTGTCCTCCTCATCACTTTCGCTCGAGGAAGAGCTTCCATCGTCGGAATCTCCATCGGAGGAGCTCTCCACGTAGCACTTCAGGTGAGTCCCGAACTCTTCGAAGACCTTGACGGAGAGCAGGCCGTCCTCCATTAATTTGAAGTAGAGGACGAGCCCCGCCGTCAGGCTGTGGATGCGAGCGAACGTCTTCCACCCACGACGGAGGTACATGACCCGAGGAGCCAGGAAGTCGACGTCGACCCGCGTGCCCCCATTCCCACGACCCCTCATGTGCAATCTGAGGGATTGGGGCCGGTCACGCTCCATCTCCCGAGAAAACGGGGCGGGAAGACGAAGATGGCGAGCCGGAGGCCGGCGCAGCCTGATGAAGAACTCGTGGGGCTGGTCTCCGACATGGCCTTCCATCGGAAAAGGCATCATTGGCGGGGGCAAAGCCGGCGCGCCGCCCCGTCCTCCTCTTCCCCGAGCACTGCGACCTCTGCCCCGGCCTCGCCCCCTCCCCCTTCCCCTCGCGGCCGGCTCCACCACCGCGGGCTCAGGAGGAGGAGGGACGCGTTGTCGAGCGGCAACCCTCGCCGCCACCGTCGAAGGACCAGGATTCCCTTTCTCCATGGCGAGTGAAAGGAAGAAGCAGAACCAAGAGGAGATAGATGACAGAAGAGTGCGGGGCGCCATCTCCCCTTCCCCCTCCTTATAAGGGAGCGGGGTCGGGGCTCGGCGGCCCCACTCGGCCAATCCAGCCACCAGAGGCGCAGAGAATCGGGACCGACCCGCTGCCCCAACTAGCGACGAGCCGGTTTCCCGCCTCCACCGCTTGCCACCCCAAGTGCATGGAGGACGCGTGGTGGACGTGCAGAACCGAGGGGACGGGCGAAGCAACGTCTCCCCACCCCGTGATCGTGGGGAGTGGATGCCTTGAAGACCGCGCCCCGGCGCCGTTCAGTAAATGAGCCACGCCTCCACGCCTCCCTCTTTTTACGGGGAAGGTGCGAGCCGCCTCTTTACTGCGATGTGACGCATGCGTGTGGAAACCGCCCCACGCATGCCGCCCATGTCACGCACACCCCTCCATGCCGCGCCGCGCGCGCGGGTCGTGGGAAGCGAAGCGCGCAAAAAGTCTTACCATGGTAAAAACCGCCCGCCTGCCCGCGCACCGTTTTGGGCCTGGCCCAACAACGTGTCGTGCTTATGTGTGGCCCAGGCCTGGGGGCTTCTGTCGGTGTACAAAAAGAGGGGTGCGTTTTTGTACCCCTATACCTGTGCGCGGGCAGTCGGAGCCGCGCCTACGGTCGCGCCAAACAGAGCAGGGGAGGTGAGCCAAGGTAAGACCGAAGCCCAAGACAATCAGAGCAACGCCAAGGCCAAGACCACAAAGAGCAGAGGGACGAAGCAGGTTCCCCCGGCAAGACCCTTGCCAGGGCAGCCTCAGCAGCCCCGGCAAGATCCTTGCCGGGACAGCTCGCCCCACACCAACAGAGCGAGCCACCCTTGAGCCCACGGTCCCCAACGCCATCATCCACGTGGGGCCAGGGCTCGGGAAGGCACCTCTGTGGTGGCATGCAGATCTTCGTGAAGACATATTCAAGATCAGATGAGGATTAGAAGACGACGATCCTCGGCAAGATCCTTGCCGAGGAAAGCCACCAGACCCCCGGCAAGGTCCTTGCCGGGGACAACAGCGCGCCATGGCAAGACCCTTGCCGGGCCACCCGACAAGGCCCTCACCAAGGACGCCAGCAGGGCCACCGCCAGCCCCACGCCAACCAAGCTTCCACCGCCGTTCACATGCAGCTGCCAGCCCAACCAGCTGGGCGGGCACCTGCGTGGCAACATGCAGCTCCCAAGCCAACTCATTGAGCGCATGCGTGGCGGCATGCAGATCTTCATGAAGGCTCCGCCACTGTGCCACCTCAGCTGCCTGCCTGCCTACATGGCACCACGTGCCACACTGGCCAGGGCACGTGTCAAAGCGAGGAGGAGTGGCGACGGACGGGACGGGCCTCGCCCCGTCCCCAATAAAGCAAGGGGACACCTAAGCTACGCCTTAAATGCGTCTTGTCCTGTAATACGAGCGATAAGCTCAGGGCACTGTACGCCTTTCCACCTCCTGTGTGCCACTGTGGCAGCCCCTTCCAACTATAAAAGGAGGCCCATGGCATACTGGAGAAGGATTCGGCTCTTTCGGACCACGCACTCACCACAGCTAGTTCGAGAGCTCAAGAACTCTCTGAAATACACCCACCAAAGCAGGACTAGGGTTTTACGCATCCTCGCGGCCCGAACCTGGGTAAACGATCCTTGCGCTGTCTACTAGCCCTGCTCTTCTCACAACCCCGCGCCCCGGCAACCGTAGTAGGGATTCTTGTGATCCCATAGGTGTCGTTCCACACCGACAAATACTCCTCTGATTATGGTTATGAATATGCTTTGTGAGTAGTTACATTTGTTCGTGAGGAGATGGGAGAAGTCTTGTTATTAGTAATCATGTGAATTTGGTATTCGTTCGATATTTTGATGAGATGTATGTTGTCTCTCCTCTAGTGGTGTTATATGAACATCGACTACATGACACTTCACCATTATTTGGGCCTAGGCGAAGGCATTGGGAAGTAATACGTAGATGATGGGTTGCTAGAGTGAGAGAAGCTTAAACCCTAGTTTATGCGTTGCTTCGTAAGGGGCTGATTTGGATCCATATGTTTCATGCTATGGTTAGGTTTTTTTTCTTAATTCTTCTTTCGTAATTGCGGATGCTTGCGAGAGGGGTTAATCATAAGTGGGAGGCTTGTCCAAGGAAGGGCAGCATCCAAGGACCGGTGCACCCACATATCAAATTATCAAAGTAACGAACGTGAATCATATGAGCATGATGAAAGCTAGCTTGACAACAATTCCCATGTGTCCTCGGGAGCGCTTTGCTTTATAGTTTGTCTAGGCTTGTCCTTTGCTACAAAAAGGATTGGGCCACCTTGCTGAACCTTAGTTACTTTATTTACTTGTTTCCCGTTATGATTTATCTTATCACAAAACTATCTGTTACCGATAATTTCATTGCTTGCAGAGAATACCTTGCTGAAAACCGCTTGTCATTTCCTTCTGCTCCTCGTTGGGTTCGACACTCTTACTTGTCGAAAGGACTATGATAGATCCCCTATACTTGTGGGTCATCACTTCTCTGCTCTCCCCCTCGCTCGTGCTGCTGCTCTGCTCTTGCTCTCGCTCGCGCTGCTAATGCTGGTACACGGGCTGCTACAACTACACGAGTTGCTGCTCTGGCTCTAGTTCACGCTGCTCCTCCAGGATCTGCTGCTCCGGCTGCTATCTGCTACTGTGTTCCCCGTCGATCGCTGCTGATTTAGATCACTGTTTCTCTACTATTAGTGCTCGAGCAGCCTAAACTACATGTGAACTGCCTTTCTGCTACAAGTGCGTTCAGTTTCGACAGTTACATTCAGATTCCACAGTAAATTTCAGTTTCGACTGTTAAGTTCAGACTCAACAGTTTTTACCTCATCTGTTGTAGTTAGGTGTTTTTTTGTGATGTAAATTTTACATCTATCACTTTTTGGTAATGTATTTTACATCATCTATTGGAGATTCTATTAGAATCCCACTTGAGATTAACGATGTGTGTCTTGTACTACTTCAGCCTCGACATCTTACGGCTCGCTGGAGCTGCTCCAATGACGGAATCATCCACCAGAACAGAGCAGTGCCCTGGACGCCGTCTACAGATTCCTCAGATCTTCCTCCACACCTTCGATAGCCACCTCTGCCGCAACTTCTTTAGAGACCAACTCAATGATGCTGAGGTCAACACGGCTACGGCAAAGAGGTTGAACACTTGTCGCATCACTTATTTACTCTACATTCATGTCAATCCATTAGGGCTATTTTGGTTCAAAGGAAAAAGTGAAGGAAAAACATAGCAATAGGAAATGTTCCTATTGCACTCTAGTATTCGATTATTCATGCATTTTGTTGAAAGGAATGGAGCAAAACATCCACCTGGACCTACTTTTCAAAATCCTATGCATGAAAACAAGACCAAGTGCATTAGTGGCAGAATAACATTCTAACTGTACACACTTCATATGGTTTCACTTTAATTTGGCCATGTTTCTTTGCATTCCTCTGCTCTTCCAATTCCTGTGAACCAAACAGCCAAGTTGACAGAAATCCCGTGTTTACAAATGCTCTATTTCCCACGTGCATTCCTATCCCATTCTGGTGTTTTTCCTATCCCTGCATTTTTAGAATCCTGCAAGCCAAAGGAGCCCTTACAGAATTACTGTTACAGGTAGGTGTCAAAGTAAACTTTGTGTGGTTTGTCCTGCTCCTACCACGACGTCGTCCACCTCACCTGAGCTGCTCCATCGACATAAGCATCCACCAAACACAACATCACGACTCCTGACCGTCTTTCGCCGCCTCAGATCTTCTTCCCTGCCGCCGGCACCCACCGCAACTACATCACCATCATCGACTCAGCAAATGAACCTGAGTAGTACACGGGTCCACAAGAGAGGTCGCACTCTTTTGTTTCTTCTTATGTTATGTATTGCTTAATATTACCTGCTACTTTATCGTCCTGTTCACCTCTTAGACTCCAAGTTAGGTCCAAATTAATGTTCAAACTTGAGTTTTAAAATTACTTGTGGGGCACATATCGAGGCAGCAATGAATAGTATCTCTGTCTATTATCTGGTTGTTCATCTTGGGTGGGAAACAAATAGTAAAGCAATCATCATCTGTCTTTTTATTAAATTAAAGCTATCATCAGCCTGCTATCATTGTTTTGGATCCATCCACTGGTTTTTGCCATCACTCTGGATTTCTGCATGCTCTCCTTACATAATCTCACTATATTTTTTTCGTATGCATGTCAGATATTGTACCCAGTCATGTTGAACCCATAGAGAAAAAGAGAAGAGTTTTGCGTAGCAATACAATGTCATGCAGACATTGCTCCATGGTGGGTTCAATGGCAAACCCCCCCCCTCTCCAGATTGTAATCCAGAGGAAGATATCTGTTCTGAGGCGGATTCAGACGCAGCTGACCACTCCTATTTACCCCCAAGGTGTTTGCTCTAACTTGGCATGATGATGTTGGTCATATCATGCATAAGTTTCCTTGAAGTGACTACTTTTGACATCATATATGTCATCTGCTTAGTTTAGACATGTTCTGTAATGCCACCGATTTAGTTTCTATATCATATATGGGAATTATGCAGTATCATCTCTTTTAGCCAACCATAATATATGTGAAATATGCAATGCCATCCTATTTAATGAGGCATCATATATTTGAATGATATCTTGCCCATCCGTTTCTTCATTACATTTCCATTTGTCGACAATGTTTGTACATTGAACTACTCTTCCTGTGAATCAACCATTTGAGTGGGTGATGAAAAAATCTGGAGTGAAAACAAGGTCTTCAGAGCAGATAGTGCTACCTGTCGAAGCAGATCTCTTGCTGGATCCCGATAGCTCCTCAGAGATGGATTCAGAGACAGATGACCGGTCCTATTCCCCCACCGAGGTGTATGCTCTAACTTGACACGGTTATACTTCTCATATCATGCATATGGTGTCTTGCATTGCATAGTTTAGACATCATATACACAATATTCAACACCATGTTCTTAGTTCAGACATCATATATGCGAATGCACTCTGCTTAGCATATAAATCACGTATGTGAATTAAATCATGCGATCCCGATTACTTAGATAACACGTATGTGAATTATGTCATGCGAACCTCTTTACTAAAGACATCATATAATTATCTCATGCCATCCTGTTTAGTTAGTCATCATATCTTTGAATTATGTCATGCTATGCTATCCAGTTTAGATAGACATCATATATGTGAAATTATGTCATGCTATCCTTTTTAGTTAAACAATATACATGTCAACTATTTGAAGCCCTCTTTTTTCCACACTATCTATTGCATCTGTCTCTCATACAAGGTATGTACATTCAACTATGTTTCCTGTTTATCAGCCATTTGAATTGGAGCGGATGATGGCAGTATCTAGCGGAGTAAAAACACGGCCTTCGGATAAAACAATGCTACCTCTTGGTGGAGATAGCACCCTGGTTGTACATGCACGAGAACCAGCCCTACCACACATAACCCAGACTCTCGCAGATTGTACCCCTACTGTGATGGACAAAGAACCAACTTCACCCAATCTAACCCCAACCCCAGCAGATAGTAACCCAGTTCCTATTGACACAACACCATCTCCACCACAGAGCTCCCAAACAAGAGCAGTTAGTAAGGCAGCTCCAGTGCCCAAAGCGCCAGTACTACCACGGCGAACCCCAAGTCCACCAGTTAGTACACCTATTCCTGTGGAGGAAGCACAACCAACTATTCGTAGTTTAGCATCTATCGCGCGTGACGTTGTTAAATCCTATGTGCGTATCCTCCCATCATGGAAATATTATACTGAAGATGAAGGAAAATGCCAGTTGCAGGTGTTCGTCTAGGAGTTATGTGCAAGTAATGTTATTCATGGCAATTACTTTTCTTTGTCCCATACATTCTACCTCCATGATGGTTATAATACAATTTTTTCCCCATTTTTCTCTATAGAAAAGGACTGATTTGGAAACTCCGGATGAGGTAACCTGTGCTAATACCTCTGCTATCTTCAAGAATGCTTGGTGGCAGTATCGGAATTACCTAAAGAAAACATACTTCACTGGAAAAGAAACTCATCAAATTCCCTTACGTTCTTCTGAGACACATTTACGGGACGATGACTAGGAACGCCCTGTTCTGTACTGGTCCCGAACCAAGAATGTGGTAAGGTCTGTGAGCTCTTTTTTTAAGTACTATATGCATGCATCTTACTGTAATGTGTTCGTCCTGTAGAACAAGTCCTTAAACCTGAAGAACAATTGTTCTTGCTACCTCTTGAGCAGTGCGTTGGTTTTCCCTTGAAGAGGAAAGGGTGATGCAGTAAAGTAGCGTAAGTATTTCCCTCAGTTTTTGAGAACCAAGGTATCAATCCAGTAGGAGACCACGCACGAGTCCCTCGCACCTACACAAACAAACAAGAACCTCGCAACCAATGCGATAAAGGTGTTGTCAATCCCTCAACGGTCACTTACGAGAGTGAGATCTGATAGAGATGATAAGATAATATTTTTGGTATTTTTATGATAAAGATGCAAAGTAAAATAAAAGGCAATAAAAATAGTTAAGTGTTGGAAGATTAATATGATGGAAAATAGACCCGGGGGCCATAGGTTTCACTAGTGGCTTCTCTCAAGAGCATAAGTATTACGGTGGGTGAACAAATTACTGTTGAGCAATTGACAGAATTGAGCACAGTTATGAGAATATCTAGGTATGATCATGTATATAGGCATCACGTCCGAGACAAGTAGACCGACTCCTGCCTGCATCTACTACTATTACTCCACACATCGACTGCTATCAAGCATGCATCTAGAGTATTAAGTTCAAAAGAACAGAGTAATGCTTTAAGTAAGATGACATGATGTAGAGGGATAAACTCATGTAATATGATATAAACCCCATCTTGTTATCCTCGATGGCAACAATACAATACGTGCCTTGCTGCCCCTACTGTCACTGGGAAAGGACACCGCAAGATTGAACCCAAAGCTAAGCACTTCTCCCATTGCAAGAAAGATCAATCTAGTAGGCCAAACCAAACTGATAATTCGAAGAGACTTGCAAAGATAACCAATCATACATAAAAGAATTCAGAGGAGATTCAAATATTGTTCATAGATAAACTTGATCATAAACCCACAATTCATCGGTCTCAACAAACACACCACAAAAGAAGATTACATCGAATAGATCTCCACGAGAATCGTGGAGAACTTTGTATTGAGATCCAAAGAGAGAGAAGAAGCCATCTAGCTAATAACTATGGACCCGAAGGTCTGAGGTAAACTACTCACTCATCATCGGAGAGGCTATGGTGTTGATGTAGAAGCCCTCCGTGATCAATGCCCCCTCCGGCAGGACGCCGGAAAAGGCCCCAAGATGGGATCTCACGGGTACAGAAGGTTGCGACGGTGGAATTAGGTTTGCGTGGATGCTTCTGTTGGTTTGGGGATACGTAGGTATATATAGGAGGAAGAAGTACGTCGGTGGAGCAACGTGGGCCCCACGAGGGTGGAGGGCGCGCCCAGGGGGGTGGGCGCCCCCCTACCTCGTGCCTTCCTGGTAGCTTTCTTGACGTAGGGTCCAAGTCCTCTGGATCACGTTCGTTCCAAAAATCACGTTTCCGAAGGTTTCATTCCGTTTGGAAGCCGTTTGATTTTCTTTTTTGCGAAACACTGAAATAGGCAAAAACAACAATTCTGGGCTGGGCCTTCGGTTAATAGGTTAGTCCCAAAAATAATATAAAAGTGTAATAAAGCCCATTAATCATCCAAAACAGAATATAATATAGCATGAAGAAATCAAAAATTATAGATACGTTGGAGACGTATCGCGCATCCCCAAGCTTAATTCCTGCTCGTCCACGAGTAGGTAAATGATAAAAACAGAGTTTTTGATGCGGAATGCTACTTGGCATAATTTTCAATGTAATTCTCTTAATTGTGGTATGAATATTCTGATCCGAAAGATTCAAGACAATAGTTTAATATTGAGATAAAAATAATAATACTTCAAGCATACTAACTAAGCAATCATGTCTTCTCAAAATAACATGGCCAAAGAAAGTTATCCCTACAAAATCATATAGTCTGGCTATGCTCTATCTTCATCACACAAAGTATTTAAATCATGCACAACGCCGATGACAAGCCAAGCAATTGTTTCATACTTTTGGTGTTCTCAAACTTTTTCAATCTTCACGCAATACATGAGCGTGAGCCATGGACATAGGACTATAGGTGGAATAGACGGTGGTTGTACAATGAAAAGTTCTATACATAGGAATATGCAAGCCCTGTTATCATTGTGCAATTGCAAGCTAAACAACAATTTTTTTATTAATCTCGAATGCCTATCATAATTAAAGCAAATTACCACGCTGTTTTGTAGGACTCTCAAAATAATCTAAGTGAAGCATGAGAGAACAATAGTTTCTATAAAACAAATCCACCACCGTGCTCTAAAAGATATAAGTGAGGCACTAGAGCAAAAACTATATAGCTAAAAAGATATAAGTGAAGCACATAGAGTATTCTAAAAAATTCCGAATCATGTGTGTCTCTCTCAAAAGGTGTGTACAGCAAGGATGATTGTGGCAAAATAACAAATAAAGACTCCAATAATATAAGACGCTCCAAGCAAAACACATATCATGTGGTGAATAAAAATATAGCTCCAAGTAAAGTTACCGATGGAAGTAGACGAAAGAGGGGATGCCTTCCGGGGCATCCCCAAGCTTTGGCTTTTTGGTGTCCTTAGATTATCTTGGGGTGCCATGGGCATCCCCAACCTTAGGATCTTGCCACTCCTTGTTCCATAATCCATCAAATCTTTTACCCAAAACTTGAAAACTTCACAACACAAAACTTAACAGAAAATCTCGTGAACTCCGTTAGCGAAAGAAAACAAAACACCACTTCAAGGTACTGTAATGAACTCATTCTTTATTTATATTGGTGTTAAACCTACTGTATTCCAACTTCTCTATGGTTTATAAACTATTTTATTAGCCATAGATTCATGAAAATAAGCAAACAACACACAAAAAACAGAATCTGTCAAAAACAGAACAGTCTGTAGTAATCTGTAACTAACGCAAATTTCTGGAACTCAAAAAATTCAGCCAAAATAGGAAGACCTAGAAAATTTGTTTATTGATCAGCAGCAATTGGAATAAATATTTTATCACGTTCTGGTGATTTTTAACAATTGTTTTTCGTGAACAGAAAGTTTCTGGAATTTTCAGCAAGATCAAATAACTAACATCCAAGAAGATCCTATAGGTTTAACTTGGCACAAACACTAATTAAAACATAAAAACAAATCTAACCAGAGGATAGATCAAATATTTATTCCTAAACAGAAGCAAAAAGCAAAAAACTAAAAATAAAATTGGGTTGCCTCCCAACAAGCGCTATCGTTTAACGCCCTTAGCTAGGTATTGAGATTTCGATGATGCTCACATAAAAGATAGTAATTGAAACACAAAGAGAGAATCATAAAACATGTGAAAATCACATCTAAGTCTAACATACTTCCTATGCATAGGCATCTTGTAGGCAAACAAATTATGAAGGCAAGCAAAAACTAGCATATGCAAGGAAGCAGAAAGAAACAATAGCAATCTCAACATAACGAGAGGTAATTTAGTAAAATGAAAATTTCTACAACCATATTTTCCGCTCTCATAGTAATTACATGTAGGATCATAAGAAAATTCAACAAAATAGCTATCACATAACATATTCTCAACACGATCCCCATGCATGCGAAGTTGACACTCTTCCAAAATAGTGGGATTATCATTAACTAAAGTCATGACCTCTCCAAGCCCACTTTTATCAAAAAATTCATAAGATTGAACATTCTCCAAATATGTGGAATCTAAAGTTGACACTCTTCCAAAAACACTTTCAATATTATTGGAAACACTATTATCAATCTCATATTCATCATGGGCCTTAAATAATTTTCAAGATCATAAGAAGAATCACCCCAATCATGATCATTGCAACAAGCAGTAGACATAGCAAAACTAGCATCCCCAAGCTTAGGTTTTTGCATATTATTAGCACAATTGACATCAACATAATTTATAGCAACATCATTTCAATCATGCTTTTCATCGAAGGAACTACCAAGTATGGGTGCAATAGCAACGATCTCATGTTTAACATATGGAACTATAGCAAATTCATCTTTATAAATATTGGCATCATGGCCACAAGAATAGCAAGCATCATGTTCATCAAGGGATATTTCAATCAAATCATCGGAATCATAATTATCTATAGATTCATGCATATCATTATTTTCTTCCTCCATGAACTCTTGCAAAATATTAGCCTCTTCTTGGACAGCGGAGGAGTCCTCAATATATGGTTTAACATAGGCATTGGAAGCATAATTATCATAACAATGTTTAAGTATGGCAAAAAATTTAGATTTGTAAAGAGTAGCATCATACGTTTCAATCAAAGAAGCAATTTCATAAGCACCCTTAAAAGCAACAAATTCTTCAATTTGTTGAACATCATAGTAATTATAAACACCCTTAGCATACGAAGATATGATTCCATTATCACTAAACTCACATTGATAGGGAAGGTGTTTCTTAAGGTTTTCAGAGCAACAAGTAAAATCATAAATTTCACAAAGATTCCAAGCATAACACATCAATTTGTTTATTTGATTCCATAAGAGTCTCCCTTTTTCAGACAAATGGTGACGCACAAAATGAGCATGATCATCTAAAGATTTCCCATCAACTAGGCTAGTTGGGGTTTTAGCACGAGCGCATAAGGATCGAAGATGATCCAAGTAGAACACTTTAAGTGGATCCATAACAATAGATTTTTAGCAAGCAAAGATGCAAGCAAATAGAAGGCACATGGTAACACAAGCAAACAAGCAAAAGAGGCGGACGCAAAAGAGAGGGCGAATAAAACGGCAAGGCTGAAGTGGGGGAGAGGAAAACGAGAGGCAAATGCCAAAAATGTGATGCGAGGGAGATGAGTTTGCGATGGGTACTTGGTATGTCTTGACTTGACTTGACTTGGCGTAGATCTCCCCGGCAACGGTGCCAGAAATCCTTCTTGCTACCTCTTGAGCACTGCGTTGGTTTTCCCTTGAAGAGGAAAGGGTGATGCAGTAAAGTAGCGTAAGTATTTCCCTCATTTTTTGAGAACCAAGGTATCAATCCAGTAGGAGACCACGCACGAGTCCCTCGCACCTACACAAACAAACAAGAACCTTGCAACCAACGCGATAAATGGGTTGTCATTCCCTCAACGGTCACTTACGAGAGTGAGATCTGATAGAGATGATAAGATAATATTTTTGGTATTTTTATGATAAAGATGCAAAGTAAAATAAAAGGCAATAAAAATAGCTAATTGTTGGAAGATTAATATGATGGAAAATAGACCCCGGGGCCATAGGTTTCACTAGTGGCTTCTCCCAAGAGCATAAGTATTACGGTGGGTGAACAAATTACTGTTGAGGAATTGACAGAATTGAGCATAGTTATGAGAATATCTAGGTATGATCATGTATATAGGCATCACGTCCGAGACAAGTAGACCGACTCCTGCCTGCATCTACTACTATTACTCCACACATCGACCGCTATCCAGCATGCATCTAGAGTATTAAGTTCAAAAGAACAGAGTAACGCTTTAAGTAAGATGACATGATGTAGAGGGATAAACTCATGCAATATGATATAAACCCCATCTTGTTATCCTCCATGGCAACAATACAATACGTGCCTTGCTGCCCCTACTGTCACTGGGAAAGGACACCTCAAGATTGAACCCAAAGCTAAGCACTTCTCCCATTGCAAGAAAGATCAATCTAGTAGGCCAAACCAAACTGATAATTCGAAGAGACTTGCAAAGATAACCAATCATACATAAAAGAATTCAGAGGAGATTCAAATATTGTTCATAGATAAACTTGATCATAAACCCACAATTCATCGGTCTCAACAAACACACCGCAAAAGAAGATTACATCGAATAGATCTCCACGAGAATCGTGGAGAACTTTGTATTGAGATCCAAAGAGAGAGAAGAAGCCATCTAGCTAATAACTATGGACCCGAATGTCTGAGGTAAACTACTCACACATCATCGGAGAGGCTATGGTGTTGATGTAGAAGCCCTCCATGATCAATGCCCCCTCCGGCAGGACGCCGGAAAAGGCCCCAAGATGGGATCTCATGGGTACAGAAGGTTGCGGCGGTGGAATTAGGTTTTCATGGATGCTTCTGTTGGTTTGGGGGTACGTAGGTATATATAGGAGGAAGAAGTACGTCGGTGGAGCAATGTGGGCCCCACGAGGGTGGAGGGCGCGCCCAGGGGGGTAGGCGCGCCCCCTACCTCGTGCCTTCCTGGTAGCTTTCTTGACGTAGGGTCCAAGTCCTCAAGATCACGTTCGTTCCAAAAATCACGTTCCCGAAGGTTTCATTCCGTTTGGACTCCGTTTGATATTCTTTTTCTGCGAAACACCGAAATAGGCAAAAACAACAATTCTGGGCTGGGCCTCCGGTTAATAGTTAGTCCCAAAAATAATATAAAAGTGTATAATAAAGCCCATTAATCATCCAAAACAGAATATAATATATATGAAGCAATCAAAAATTATAGATACGTTGGAGACGTATCATTTCTCATTTAAGATTCCATTGCTATCATGCATACTGCTTTGCCCTTGTATCACTGTATTTACTCATACAAACTTATTTTTAAATTGAAGGATCCAATCAAAACTCCAATGGCACAACAGGTATGTTTACGCTTGTTTATTTAACAGGTTTGCTATTATAAATAGCTCTGTTGATTTCAATTGCGTATACAGTATACAATTGACTTCTCATATCATGCACATTACTAGCATCGCAACAGAGCCAATAGTGTTGTTGTATGTGTAGACCTGTGGTACCCATCTGAAATCTTGTAGTGCCGTGTAGTTTCCCACGCTTTGTATTCTTTCAGTGCTGCTTTGTCTTGAACTGATATGATTTGAACCGGGTCTCCATTTTTATTTGGCAAGACAATGCAGTGACCATATGACATAGATATATGTTTGTTTGATGCTTTTATTATGTACTACTTGGCAATAGAAGACTTGGTAGTTTAATCCTGTCCACCTTACTAATGAACTGGTTCACCGAAATGAGTTTCATATACTAGTACATGCTAAACCTGTTATGTGTCTGCTTGTTTCTTATTTTAGAATGCTGACAGAATATTGGGGAAGAGTGCCTTATTAAGCAATGGTAAAGGAAGTAATGCAGATAAGGTTCAGGATAGTGAGACATCCCTATTGGTCTCCAATAAAGCTGATAAAACATCTAAGGAAAACTATCTTGAGACAGTGAGACAACCCCAAAGTCATGTCTTGGTGTAGTGTTCGAGTTACTGGCCACTACCGCTAGCACAAGCTATCCGAACTCATTGTCTGAATTAATTCGGTTTCTTGAGTCTCAACTACAAGCTGAAAAAATCAATCAGATGTGCTGCGACAAGAAGCCGAAGGACTGCGGAAGTTCGTGGAGAATTCAGATGCATACTTTCTGGTGCAACAACAAGTGTTGGAGGATTTTAGCGCCAAACAGGAGAAAGCTAATAAGCTTTCTAAGCTTATTGCTAGCATGGTGGATACCCAGGATAACGTTTCTTGAGCTCTTCTAAAGTTGTTTCAGTTATGGACTTGTTTTGTTGCCGCGTTTATTTGCACTCGTGGCCAATTTAGACGACCAATGTATATATGTAATATGCTGCTTTGTTCCCTATATTTGCACTGGTGGCGAACTTTGATGCCCAGTGGATGTAATATGTGTAATAGCCGTAATAGCCCAGCATTAGTTGCTTGCTTATTTATTTCATTATTGTCTTGTTTAGTTGTTTGCTTGTAGTCACTTCAGTTCTTTTTCTGCGGTTTGCTAGTGGCCGCAATAACCTATTTTCTAAAACTAGGCCACAATTACCATCGGCTAGATACCTACTGTAGCGACCATGGGCCTCCTACGGGCCGTAGAAACAATGGGCCTTCTACGGGCCGTATGATTGATTGGCCAAACATGGGCCAATAACAGATTGCATTATGGGCCGTAAATGCGCTAGAGTTCGAATAATCCGTTCATGGGTCGACCATAATGAGCCTTCGTTAATCGGCCGTATTTGATAATGCTATGAAAACGGCCCAACGGATTCACGGGCCAGAAACGGGCCGACTTTAACCATGGGCTGAATTTGGCCCACAATCGGAACATGCCAGAAATGAATAGTAAGTAATCGAATGCTGCAAATCAGCCCAAGAATAAATGGGCCCTGAGAAGGCCAAAAGATAACACATGCTGGAAACGGCCCAATGGAATAATGGGCCGTTAATGGGTATAAAGCGATACCACTGTTTATTATGGGCCAGTTTCACCACGGGCCGTTAATGGGCTAAGAGTTACAAAGGGCTTCATATGGGCCGAAAGACGTCATGGGCCATACATGGGCCAGAAGTTACAACTGGTTGGAATCATATGGGACGGCCCAGATGACGCTACCGGGCCTAATTCTGACAGGGCATAATGGGTCGTGAGTTAGCGGGCTGGAAATGGGCTATATGCGAACCGACCGTTAACAGGTTTTCCGTGGGCCGACCCGCTACCTTTTGACCAGGTCAAACGTGCCGGCCTTTTCATCGGAATGGGCCTCTGTTGGGTCGTTCCACATGTCGACATACCATAGGCGCCTCCTATCCAATGAGTAGATGACATCTGTCCTCATGTTGAGCCGACACGTGAATCCTCGGGCGAATGAGAATTTTACACGTGAAAATCCCCTTGGTTGGGTCTGTTAACAGGTTATCGGATCCAAATCGGAACCCGATAGCTTAACGGCGACCCCTTACGGTGGATGCGACGTGTTGGCTACCCTTGACAAAAACATTTATATGACACGCCATTTATCGTCTTGGAAGTGGACACTTTTGTGATGATAATTTTGGTATTGTCATGGAACACTTCTACGACAGCACAGGTATGACTATCTTGATTCTGTCATAAAATCGTCATGGATGTACATGCATGACAAAAAACATGACCTACTGCGACAAACATGTATCCTCATGGAAGTGTATTTTTTTGTAGTGAAGTGACATTTTTTACACAACCACGTTAACATGGCCACGTAAATCACAAGCCAAAGTGTAACACCATTATACTTATATCCCGATGCAAAAGGTGGAGTACATGTGCAAAGAGTAGAGTCGCACACACGCACTCTGTCTCTCAGAATCTCACACACATACCAGTTACGTAACGCCCTCTAAGCAGACCCGTATGTTACAATTTGTGCACCCGCGGGTACATGTGATAGTGCACATTTATTTAAGCTGAACAGCGAACCCAAACAGTAGCTGCATTCATTCCCCTCCCGCCGCCTCTTCTGTGGTTGCCGTTGCCTGATAGCCATGGCCTGGCCGAAGGTAACAACATACTCCAGGCTCCCGCTGGAGCGCGCTTTGATTTGGAGGCGGCGCGAAGCCTGGATCGCAGCCGCCCTACCTCCGGAGTCCGGACTAGCCGGAGCCGGGCGAGGAGGCATTGGAGGCGGAGCAACACGCAGAGCCGGACAAGGAGAACGATGACGCGGAGCCGGAATAGGAGGACGACGACACGGGCGAAGCGGAGCCGGAGGAGGACGATGATTTCCATTATACTCAGACTTAAAGGGCTTTCAGTTTCATGCCACATTTATTTCATAGAGATAAGAGAAAGGAAATTTTAGTGGTCATGCATGCATCTTTTTGTGCTAGAACTCCTATATAAGGGTTGACCGGTCGCTTCCTACGGACATGCGCGGGCGGTGGAAGAGGAAGGAGAAGGGAAGTGGGCTGTGGAGTACGCCAGTTGCGGCATGAGCTCCAAGGAACGTTCGTGCCAAACAATGCATAGTAGTACAGTATAGTCCAACGGAGTATGAATTGGCCTTTAGGTTGCGTCTGGATGACATGGCTGCAACATGCAGGTTGCAGTTTCACAGCCTACTGCTTCGCTTCGCACGGTTTGGTCATGCAAGATTTGCGTGCACGCATGTCACACACGTACTTGTCGAAGGCGTGCTCGAAAAAGGGCGACGAGGTCCGCTAGTCCGCGTTGGTCCATGCGCCCGGAAAACAACTAATCCCAGTCGCTGTAAATGTCGTGCGTGCTTTAATTCCGAGATAGTGGATGGACGCGAACGTGACGTACAACAAACCGCCTGTGAGCTCCCTAATCTCTATCTCCACTCTTATAATAATAATAATCTATCAATCTATCTACTCTTATAAAAACAGAGTTGGTGATGATGGTTTGCCTGCTATCCTGCAATATAGGCCGTCCGATTTATATCTGACGGATAGGAAGGAAACTATGGCAATTTTGCAGAAGGAAACCCACACCCCTCTCCACATTTGCAAATAAGGCCTTCCCTCGTTCATTCTTTTCTCTCAAAAGATAAACTACTCATACAAATGCATCTTGATGTTACGTGCAACACACAGGCATCTTGTTAGTAATAAATAATAATAAAATATAGAAAACCGAGTTGGTGATGATGGTGTGCCTGCCATCCTGCAATATGGACCGTCTCATCTATATCTGACGGATAGAAAGCAAACTATGGCAATTTTGCAAAAAGATACCCGCACCCCTCTCCACATTTGCAGATAAGGCTTTCCCTCGTTCATCTTCGTCTCCCACGAGATAAACAACTCATATAAATGCATCTTGATGTTCCGTGCAACGCATGGGCCTCTTGCTAGTCTCAAATATAAACTGCACTAGTGCGCGCCGCAGAACATCCTTTCCGAAGGGATGAAGCCCTGCAGTTACCATATCCTCTCGTGTAAACCAGCTCCACAAGGGACAAGCCTGTTGGTCGCCATTACCATGGATTGGAAAGGCGGTGGTGCTTCTCATCCTCGTCAAGGTTGGAGACCTTGGACGACAATCCTTTGGGACAAATCGAAAGTTGCTCCGACTTCCTCACATCTGCAAGACTTAGTGGTACTTGCACCAAATATTTTAAGAGGGTGCGTAAATATGCGTGGGAGAAGGCCATGCTAGTTGGTTTGCCATGCGTCCTCGAGGACGAGGATGTTTCCTTGGGGGTCTCTCTAGTGCGGCATGGTCGTAGTTGCAAGTTGATGCCACTTGAGATGCCGACGTTGAGGGGCACTCGGATTTTGTTCGATGAGCAGGTAAGTGATGAGTTTGATAACATAGTAAATGCATATAAAGACTACTTCCGTGTCCATTTCGGAATTCCCCCACTGCCCACTGTTTCAGAGGTTAGGCTTGGCCAGTGGAGATTGGCTTGCATATATACGGGAGGGTACCAACATCAATTTGCACAACATCTACAACGGTGACACCGTTCCCGTAGAACCTTTGTCCAACATTGGGATCAGCCATGCAATGGGCCATCGCCTGAATTGGTACGATGGAACCACGAAGAGATTGAAGAAGGTAGAAATCCCGGAAGCCCCAATAAGGTTGTCCGCCAACCAAAATTACACTCTCATCGCGGTGTTCGACATCGCGATTGCTTTCACGAACCCTGCACATGGCGGTCAAAGGTGGACCATGCTGTCTGCGGCCGATTTGTTGTCGTACGAGTATGAAGACGTTGTGCTCCTTTCTAACCGCATCTTCGCGGTGACAAACCAGGGGACTTGTTTCGTATGGGACACATCCTACGGTATACTCCTTCTCTTCCATTTTTTGTTTTGATTTTTTCCGTTTTATAAGTTTCCAATTCAAATTTCGAGCTCCCCATCACATGTTGAGATTACAATGTGCATTAAATCGTTGCGTGCATGTAGTAGTTTTTTATTGGTCATTTATATTGGTCACGCATGCATGCATTGCAAGTAACGTTTTTACCACAATTGTTTTGGAAACTGAGTGCAATAATTGAGTAGTTTTGTAAACTACCAGTACTACACCTGAAACGGTACAAAATACCACCACCATGCCCGCGTCTGACCGCCCTGGCCGACCCAAACTCCCTCCCTTGCCGGCGCGCGCTTCCCGCCTGAAACGGTCCATGTCACCCCGGAACGTCAGTGCCGCATTAATGTTCGGCCAGAGCGAAGGCGACCTCTCACTGGCGCCGGCTTTGAAGCAGCACGACGACCGAGAGAGCGCTGCTTCCCGGTGCACATGACTGCTCCGGGTCAAGACTGTCCATAGTGGTGGTAACTTAGCTGGTACATACACTCGGGAATAGCAGACATGGTGATGTGGCAGAGAATTAATGAAGAGATAGGGGGTCATGCATGGCAATAAATATGATTATCTATGCTACTACTCTATGATACTATGCACTATAAAAGTAGTATATCATACACTAGTATCATGCACTAGTATATTGTATATGATACTCCCCACTATGAGTAGCCTCAATTGACACCATGACCGGCCGTCGTCCGTGCGCCGCCCACATTACAGTTGCAACTTGTTTAGAGTAGGTTTTACTCCGGTTTGTATGAAAACTGTAATGTATCTCGTCTGGTTTATATGAAAAGTTTTCGAAATGTAATGATTTTTGTCCGGTTTCTATGAATTCTGCCTTGTTTGCACCATTATGCAGGGCAAAGTCATCCCCCAATCAAAATCAGATCGCCAATCATGGATGTGCATGGGGCATTTGGTCTAACTTGGAACCTTGTAGCTGACGACACCCAGTTGGGACGTACTATCTCAGCAGTCATTACCCATGGTACCATTGAAGGGCAACAAGGTGCCACGATCTATCACGATCGAACCCTGATCATGTACCCAGGTAATCCCTTCTCTCCGACCCAAGAGTAGTAGAGCCAGGAACTATCGTATATCTTATTGCCATGTCATCTTATAACATTTCAGTACATGTCTCTTTGTACTCCAGGAGCATGAGTAGTTCTTTCCTTCTTCTTTTTATTGATTGGGATAGTCATCTACGCAAATTTATAATGCCAAGTTGTATAAACTATAAAGGACTTAACAATTTCAATTCCGTGTAGTACTAGCTAGGTAGCCATAATCCCATCAAACAAAACTACTCCTACTTTAATTAATGTACATGGCCCAGGTAACACTCTCAAATTGTTTGTCGTCGCCCATGCCGTAGCTGGTCTATACATTGCTTCCGTTCCCCCTCATAGAAATAAGCAATATAAAGTATTTTATTTTAATCCATATCCTCTCCTTACGTCACCTTATTATACTACATGGACCATAACCATGCACGTCACCATGTACCCAGGTTTGAGATGCCACGTGTACCAGATGGACGACGGCGTGTTCGACCCTCCTGATGCTACCTGGGTGCGGATGAACATACTTGAAGAGTACTCGATTTTCATTCGGGACAACTACCCCATAGTGCAAACAATTCCACCTTCCGTGCACGACGCCGATGGCCTGCCATTCATGAAGAACGGGTGCATTTTCATTGCACACCGACGGATTCATATCTTGAACGCCTCTATCCCTGATCTATGTCGTTTTAGTTTGGATGAGTCTCCATTGTGGGGAGACACACTAAGAAGTTGCGATGATATGGACTCCCGTTGCCCACCGTTATGGATTGTTCCATCTATGAAGAACACATGGGACTGGAACTATGAGAAGGACATGTACCCAGGGATGCATGAACCTGAGTAATGTAGCACAGTAAGTGAAGTAGAAAGGCATAAATAGTATGAACATGCGTGGAATATAGGCATTTGTCTCTTACTACCACTCAATGTTGTACGTGCAATGCACGGTGATATTATGATGTACGTGCCTAAGTACTCTACTACTATATTAATTGGAGGCACATATTAGGTTTTATATTTTTTTACGTGTATGGCCCGAGACCTTCCAACTAGACGCGTCTTTCTCTCCGAGTCGCACTTTATATCGCTACGTGTGGTCTCTGACCTAAAAGTGGAAGAAGTGGAGATGCTCTACCACATTGTGCATGCACTACTGCAGGATGCTGCTAACGCGACACTACGATCAGAAAACCTTCGATGAAACTGTGCGCGATGCCATAACCGCAAATGATGGTGTAAAAAACCCGTCGAAAAAGGTGAAAAACGTTTGCGATGGAGGATGTATCAAACACGGTTCATATTTTAGTTGCGTGTGCGATGCACAGCGTACGGTTCAGCTCAATTAACCCTTTGCGATGAGGAGGAACAAAAGAAACGGGCAGCCAGATGAAGGTGTGTGCGATGTACATCATACGGTTCACTCAGGTGAACTGTTTGTGATTTGGCAACACAAAAGAAACGGTCAGCCAGATCAAAGGTGTGTGTGATATACGGCATGCGGTTCACTCGATGAACTGTTGTGTTGACACATGAGAACAGAAATGGTTCAAATGAACAAGATGTGTGTGATACGAGTCAAACATGTCTGTAATTGGAAACATGTGCAAAGACCGATAACAACACAGACGATTACTGCTAACAAGCAGTGTGTGTTGTGAGCAAACAATTGCTGGTATACAATTGTGAGTGATTGATGAAAACATCACCGACGGGTTCCATTGTTTAGTCCGTGTGCGATGTGATTTTCTTTGTCCGCACAACATCTACGCTCTGTCTACAGAGCATCAACATATATACTTAAAAAGACAGCATTGCATGACCAAATTAAGCATACAGTTACACAAGTGACTACACACATAACATTTCCACACACCAAAGAAAGCAATTACATGCATACTAAAGTAGGAGAAACGAGGATCTAATCATCTACTTATTGTTGCGACGACGCTTGCCATTGCTCTACTTTTGGCTGGATCCCTGGTCGTTTTGGGGAAGGAGGCACTTCCTCATGTCAACGATCCTCCTGTACATGTCGTAGCTCGTGTACGCCTCCTTGGTCGCGTACACGACGTGAGCTTTGTCGAGTTTCTCCATCCAGGTCGAGTGCCAGACACGCTTGTCCTTGTTGCATGAATCCTTCATGTCTATATAGTAGGCGTCAATTATGGCCTCGGCGAGGTGAACCAGTGAGTCCTTCTCATGCTCCTTGCTGCCCTAGATCTTGTATTGGCCCTGGATGTCGAGAAGATTCTGGCAGGCGATGCCCGAATTCTCGAGCGCCTTTACACGTTGGTGATGTCCACCGCAGCGAACATGTAGTGGGGGCTGTTGACAAACCGGGCGAAATGCTCGCAAGGCCTTGTGGCCAGGCAGTAGTGGTAGACGAGGACGTGGTGGCGCATGCACATCTGAGCGACGGCGACCTTGGGACGAGACCCGGCACGAGCGCAGGTGTACTCGAGGTCGAACCCGACCACCTTGTACTTCTCCGCGGCAAGCAACAGCTCCATGATGTGGATGGAGTGCTCCACCCAGACCGGGTTGTTGGTGTACACCACCGAGAGGTGCATGAACCTTCTGTGGGTGTCCACCACGGCACGCATGGTGAACTGCTGCTCGTCGTCGACAGCCGCTCGGAGCGCCATTGGAGCCACGCAGGATACCCTCTAAGAATTTCTCGTGGTGGTTGTGCTTCTTGCAATGGTGGGGCACGATTGAAAGGTTGAAGAGACACAAGGGTAGGTTAAATGGCCGTTGTAATAAATGGGGGCCAGCCGGCCTGTAATCGTCACGTCTTGTCATGGCGTTAATAGCGAAGGATTCTAGTGCACGCTTGACAACACCGCACCGCACACGTGGGCTTGAAGAGGCGCCAAATGTATCGTTGGTTAGCCTGTTCCCGCGCTACCGCGCTGTTTACCGCGCAAGCTTCCTGCCCGGCTAGTTGGCCACGCGTCGGCTAGAAGGGGGACAAATCGTGGGCGTTTATTGGCAAAAAGCTTTGTAAAAACGAAGTGTGTGGAATGAATTCGGTCATAAGTTTACCCTTGTGTGATGAGGTCAAAGTTACACAGAAGGGTGATGATGGACACTCGAGTGCGATAATTAATTCTGCGCTCTACAGTGCACATGGTGGAAGAAACCAACTATGTGCAATAATGTCGAAGATCGCAGTCGAGTTAGCTATACAGATCGTGTGCTGTGAGATCGACAAGGTAAAATGATTCGAGAATGGTTAATAAAATCGAAGACCATTGCATATTAAGGTCAAAATAGTGCTAGCAATATACGAGTCTCATACGATGCCATTTCAACGATTGTACCACAAAAGCTCGAAATGTTACAAGGTTCAAATTCCAGAGTTATATGGCTCAAATTCGAAGATTACAAGGTTCAAACTGATATTAGAAATGAAATTCAGCTCATCAGCTGCAAACGCTCGCGCTGATCCGCTGGACATGGATATCAGAGAGGTTCAAACTAATATCACCACTTCTCAGTCTGGTTTTGAAACCTCACAATTTTTGCAAAGGGGTCAGCTACTGAGAATTCATGTATGGGGTTGACACGATGACTTCCGATTACCCTGTCATCTGAAGTTCCAAAATGAAATTTAGCATTTTTGGAGCCTACTCCATTCTGCCGCAGGCGCCGGCGCTGATCAACAAACCATTCATTTTTGCGAAATAAATGTAGGGCAAACCTCATTTCCTTCAGCACCCTTGCTCTAAGAACAAAAAACCTGGCGAATATAATCTCCGGTAAGGTCCCTCGGTAGGAGTTCAAAGTAATTTTTGAGAGATGCAGATCTAGGCATTCAACGTGATTTTTATATTGTATCACATTATCCACCACTGGGCCTTATCTTATCTGCAAAAGAAGAAAACATGTTAGTGCCTACATGCAGTTTTGAACATTACTACAGGCCTAGCTATTTGGTTTGCAGGATTTCTAAAATGCACTAACATGCCATCTTCGATCTGACATGATTAACATGGGCATTTGATTACATTCTAGAAAAATGTAGCCTTCTTCACAAGAGGTTGGCGTAGATGAAAAGTTCCCTAAGAAAACTAGTACAGATGAATCCGAAGGAGAAATGCTTATTGATTGTAACCATATGGATCAAGCAACCAATATGGAGGGGGGGGACATGTATGTACTGAAATCCTCCAAAAGAACCTTCCGAAATCGTAGTACATTGTCATTGTAAACTTGGAAAAAGGTGTCACAAATTGAACTCCCTTATGGTTAACATTTAACATGAAAGGAAAATCACCTCGATATATAGCTTCTCTAGGAATGGAAAGCATCTCAAGAAACTGACAATTTGCTCTAGGTCAGGGCCGATAGATTCTAGTGCCAAGACCTTCACTGTGCGCATTTTCGGGGTCAAGCTTGTCGGAATCATTTTCTGAATGACAGACGAACAAACATCTTCAAAATTAGAAATAATGTTAATTTGTAGAAGGAGAGGTAGAAGGCGGCTGTTGTACCTGAACGGGTGTGGATCCAATAACAAGTTCGGAGTATTTGTTAGACGAGTAGCCCATGATACGTCTCTGTCGTATCTATAATTTTTCATTGTTCCATGCCAATATTATGCAACTTTCATATACTTTTTGGCAACTTTTTATACTATTTTTGGGACTAACATATTGATCCAGTGCCAGTTCCTGTTTGTTGCATGTTTTATGTTTCGCAGAAACCGCATATCAAATGGAGTCCAAACGGGATAAAAATGGACGGAGAATTATTTTGGAATATTTGTGATTTTTGGGAAGTAAAATCAACGCGAGACGGTGCCCGAGGTGGCCACGAGGGTGGGGCCCATGCCCACTCCAGGCAGGCGCGCCCCTGACCCTCGTGGGCCACTCGTAAGGCGGTTGATGCTCTACTTTGGTCGCAAGAAAGCTAATTTTTGGAAAAAGATTTGGGCAGAGGTTTCAATCGAATCGGAGTTACGGATCTCCAGATATAAAAGAAACGGTGCCAGGGCAGAATCCCAGAACACAGAAACAGAGAGAGACAGAGAGACAGATCCAATCTCGGAGGGGCTCTCACCCCTCCCACGCCTTGGAGACCATGGACCAGAGGGGAAACCCTTCTCCCATCTAGGGAGGAGGTCAAGGAAGAAGAAGAAGGGGGGGCTCTCCCCCTCGGTTCCGGTGGCGCCGGAGTGCCACCGGGGGCCATCATCATCAGCGCAGTCATCACTAACAACTTCACCGCCATCATCACGAACTCTTCCCCCTATATGCAGCGGTGTAACCTCTCTCTTACCCGCTGTAATCTCTACTTAAACATGGTGCTCAACGCTATATATTATTTCCCAATGATGTATGGCTATCCTATGATGTTTGAGTAGATCCTTTTTGTCCTATGGGTTATTTGATGATCGTGATTGGTTTGAGTTGCATGTTTTATTATTGGTGCTGTCCTATGGTGCTCTCTGTGTCGCGCAAGCGTGAGGGATCCTCGCTGTAGGGCATTGCAATACGTTCATGATTCGCTTATAGTGGGTTGCGTGAGTGACTGAAACACAAACCCGAGTAAGGGGGTTGTTGCGTATGGGATAAAGAGGACTTGATGCTTTAATGCTATGGTTGGGTTTTACCTTAATGATCTTTAGTAGTTGCGGATGCTTGCTAGAGTTCCAATCCTAAGTGCATATGATCCAAGTAGATAAAGTATGTTAGCTTATGCCTCTCCCTCAAATAAAATTGCAATAATGATTACCGGTCTAGTTACCGATTGCCTAGGGACAAATAACTTTCTAGTGACAACAATCTTTCTACTAAAACTAACTTAGTTGTTTCTTTATCTAAACAGCCCCTATTTTTTATTTACTTGCTCTTTATTTTCTTGCAAACCCATCCAAAAACACCTACAAAGTACTTCTACTTTCATACTTGTTTTAGGTAAAACGAACATTAAGTGTGCGTAGAGTTGTATCGGTGGTCGATAGAACTTGAGGGAATATTTGTTCTACCTTTAGTGTGATGCCCCCGATCAATCGTACACTAATCATACACGCAAACGTGTACGATCAAGATCAGGGACTCACGGGAAGATATCACAACACAACTCTAAAAATAAAATAAGTCATACAAGCATCATAATACAAGCCAGGGGCCTCGAGGGCTCGAATACAAGTGCTCGATCATAGACGAGTCAGCGGAAGCAACAATATCTGAGTACAGACATAAGTTAAACAAGTTTGCCTTAAGAAGGCTAGCACAAAAGTAGCAACGATCGAAAAGGCAAGGCCTCTTGCCTGGGAGCCTCCTAACTACACCTGGTCGTCAGCGGTCTCCACGTAGTAGTAGGCATCGGCGGTGGCATCTGGCTCCTGGGCTCCGACATCTGGTTGCATCAACCGGAAAGAAGAAGAAAGGGGAAAGCAAAGCAACTGTGAGTACTCATCCAAAGTACTCGCAAGCAAGGATCTACACTACATATGCATCGGTGTCAATGAAAATGGTAGTATATGTGGACTGAACTGCAGAATGCTAGAAGAGAAGGGGAAAGCCTAGCCTATCAAAGACTAGCATCTTCTGGAAACCACCATCTTGCAGCAACAGGAGGGAGTAGAGTAGCATAAAGTAAAGTAGTAGTAGTGTTATCAACCTCGGCCAGAGATCCTTTCTCGACACCCCGCGAGAAAGCAATCCCAGAGCCATACTATCCAGTTTTCTTCCCTGCAGGGGTGCACCAACGTACCCACCACGCTCGATTAACTCCGGCCGGACACACGTTCCTGGGTCATGCCCGGCCTCGGCCAAACAATACGCCGCAACCCGACCTAGGCTTAATAGAGAGGTCAAGCACGCCGGACTATACGTATGCCCCCAGGGGTCATGGGCCATCGCCCCGGGAACTCCTGCATGTTGTGTGGGCAGCCGGTGAGCAGACCTAGCTACCTCCTTAAAAAGGTAGGAGCTTACCAGTCCAACCCGGCGCGCGCCGCTCAGTCGCTGACGTCTATTAAGCTTTGGTTGATGCATACGACGCAGAACGCCCATACTATGCCCACGTGATGGTTAGTGCTATCAGGCCAGAGGCCCCTCGGATCAAATATCCAAATCATAGTGGATTAGGAACGCGCGGTAACAAGCAGAGACTCACGAAAGATGTGACCCCGTCGCCCCATCTCGAAGACTTGCAGCAAGGGCTAAGAATGCCCGGCCACGCCTCGTAATTATCTCGCGGGCACCCTCCAGGTCAACCCGTCTCCACATCACTCGCGGTTACCCCTCAGGGTCAACCCGCCTTTCCAAGTAATAGTTGTAAAGTCCAAGTATCTGTGTGTCCAAACATCAAGGGGAAAACCAGAGGAATCACCCCCGGTGAATTCCACTCGATGTAATCATCAAGGTGAACGTAAGAGAGACCACCCCCGAGGTTCACACTTGAGGGGTTGCACGACAGAGTCGTATTGGAAGTGGTTAAGGCGGAATCACCCTCAATGACCACGACCGAATAGCTACACTATAGGGTTAACATCAGAAGTGATGTAGAGGTCTCACCCTTGGCACTTGATAGTAACCCAGTAGTGTCGAGCAACTAAGGGGAAAGTGATGTGCGGTGCCGGGGCCTGGTCTTCGATCCCGTTGATCGGGTCTTCTGATAATCCAGCGGGGCATTCGGGACAAAGTGGGGTGTCTCTAATGGGTCTCTACCCAACCTATACTAAACAGTTTAGGATAAGCAGGTAGGTAACAACAACAGGTTACAATAAACAGGCTATGCATCAGAATAAGAGCAAACAATAACAGTAGGAAAATCTAATGCAAGCATGAGAGAATGGAACGGGCGATATCGGGATGATCAAAGGGGGGGGGGCTTGCCTGGTTGCTCTGGCAAGGAGGGGTCGCCGTCGACGTAGTCGAGCACAGGGGCAACATCGGTCTCGGGGTCTACCGGAGAGAAGAGGGGGGAAGAAACAGTAAATATAAAGCAAACATAGCATCACAAAGCATAACATGGTAATATGCTGTGCCGAGTGTGACCTAACGTATGGCTACACGATAAAGGTTGAGGGGGAATTCAACCGGGAATGTATTCCCGGTTCCGGACCTGTGTCAAACAGATGACCGGAGGGGGAATGTTCCATGTTCAGATAGTTAGAGGCATCTGACAGGTAAACGGACCGCGATTCCGGATTCATTGGATTTTTCTGAGCAACTTTCATGTAGAAAACATTTTCATCTGAGTTACGGATTATTTTATAATAATTTTTAAAGATTTAAACATTTTCTGGAATTATTTAAATTAACAGAAATAACAGAAAAGGAATATGACATCAGCATGACATGAAGATGACGTCAGCAGTCAATAGTCACACTGACCAGGTCAAACCTGACCAGTGGGGCCACCGGGACCCACATGTCAGCCTCTGTGGGTTAATAGTGGATTAATTTGACTAACAGTACTAGTTAGGGGTGTGAGCCCCGTTAGTCAATGACTAATTAGTGATTAAAACTAATTAACAGATTAATTAACGTTTTATCTATTTATAAAACCTATTTAATTAGCGCGGGGCCCACATGTTAGTGGCACTGGGGGCGGCCACGTCAGTGTTGACCCAAGTCAACAGGTCAACGGGGACCCCTGGGCCCACCAGTCAGTGGCCCAGGTGGTGCCTCGTGGACGCCACGTCGGACACCGGCCGGAGACGCGCCGGAGTTGACTCCGACGAGCCAAACGCGGCAACGCGGCTCGGGAGGGGCGCGGGTTTCGCGCACAGGGGGTCTGCGGGGTTGTGGCTGGGCGCGTTCGACGCGGCTCGGCGCCGCGCGTCCAACGGTGGTGGCCGGAGTGGCTGGAACGGACGGGGGCGAGCGCTTCGAGCTCGCCGGCGGCGAGGTGCTTCGGGCGAGCAACGGCAACGGTGGTACGACACGAAATCGGGCAATCCAGAGAGCGGGGCGAGGCCTACGTGCACGCGCGAGCAAGATGGGCGCGAGCAAAAGACCAAAAGGTCGCCGGAACGATGCCGGTGACGAGCTACGCGGAGGCGCATTCGGTCGGAGCACGGGGTCGGCGCTACGGGGCTCGACAAAGCGCGGGGGAGGGGGGCAACGGGCCCGCACGGACGTGCCGAGCATGATCCCGAGCTCATCTGAGCTCGACGGGCAGCAACGACACGGCTACGAGCACGCCGGCGGAAGTAGAGGCACGGCAACGGCGGTGAACTAGCTAGGGACGAACGCGACTGCGGGAAGGAGGAATGGAGGGAGAGAGGAGCTCACCGAGCGGCCAAGAAAAGCCCTCGACGGATTAGTAGCTGCCGGGTTCGTCGGAGACGACGAGGATCGTCGGCGACAGAGGCGGAAGGGGGCGGGGCAGAATGCCCTCAGCGGAGCCTCCCAGCTCCTGCTGATGGTCGGAGACGAAGGAGCGGAGAACGCCTGAGCTCGTGGATGCGTTGGTGAAGCTCGGGGTCGCCGGTCGCCGTGGCGGTGCGAGAAGAACGGCGACGACAGCGTCGGGCGACGTGGGGGGGAGAGGCCAGAGGGAGAGTGGGGTGGATCTGGGGGGAAGAGGAAGCAAGTGGGGAGGGACGCTAGGGTTCGTCCGGAGCAGGGGCGACCTAGTAGGCGCCGAGGAGCCACCGGATGGCCGCCCCGTGGCCATCGGCGGCCATGGACGGCGCGCGCGCGTCCACCCAGCCCCTGGTGAACAGAGGTAGGGGACGGTAGGGTTAGGTGGGCTGGGCTGCACTGTTGCGCGGCTGGGCGAAGTACACAGTGCAGCCTGGCCTTTTTTTTCTTTCCCCTATTTTATTTTATTTCTAATTCTCTTTTCTTTTTATAGGAAAACGCTATGAAATATTTGAGTTGCCAAAAGGATTCTATAAAGTGTGGGACTGGGCCACATAATTACATTGTAGTAGTTGGCACTGCCCCAAAAGATTGTGAGGCTTTTGAAATAGTTTGCAACCTTCATAATTTAAAAAGGCATTTAAACTATAGCTTTAGCCACAGTTTTAAAGTGGTTTAGGGCACTTAGACCTTTGCAAAAATGTTGGTTTACTACCAATATTAGTTATGGATTATTTGGCACATGAAGAACATTTTAGTTTTCATGTTTGAGAAATTTTGAATTTTACTCAAAATTTAATTTGAATTTGACTTTGATTTTTCATCAAGTGATAACTAGCTCAGTAAGCATGGTGACCTGGCACCATTAACAGGGGATTACTGTAGCATGACACTGGGGGTGTTACAATCCTCGTTGGGTTCGACACTCTTACTTATCAAAAGAGGCTACAATTGATCCCCTATACTTGTGGGTTATCAGCCCACCACTGTCAATTTCGCGCAGAAATAACATTGATTCTTGTTGGACCTTCTTGATCAAATACAAGTAATCTCTCAAGTGCAGGTGTGTCCTCAATGACCATACCGTGGTACACATCTTGTGATGTCTTCCTGCCGCACCAGCAACACACATAAATAGTCCGGAGAGTCATGGAGGTGATGTGGAAGGTACTCAACCCATTGATCGCCTGAAGACGAAGGTACTCGAGTGCAGTACAGCCACGAAGCAGGCGCTCCATGTCACCCTTTGAGAGGCAGACGACGACGAGCTCGAGGTGCTTCAGTCATGGTAGAATAAGAGCGGGCGCGTCATTAAGGGACGGGAAATGACAGTTCCTGAACTTGGCGATGCGTAGCGTGGGCGCGAGGCGGAGTGCGGACGTTGGCAGCGACCACATATGCCCATCATCAAAAGTGAGCTCCTCGAGCTGATCTAGGGCGGGGGATCGGAACCAGACATGAAGGTTGGCTCGGTCCTTGTGGTTGGAACGGAACTTTCCCATTCTAAGGCCTTTGGTTGGGCCAAGGTGACTAACGAGGATCTTGGAGAACGCATCCAAGCTTTTGCGATAGCCATGGCAGAGCTCGTGGGTGTCGATGAGGTCGAGAGGGCTGGAGTTCCATAGGGGGAGCCACCGCCGGGATAGAAGGGTTATCCGCACCCCATATTTGATTGGGAGGAGGGAGATGATGACTTTCAACATATCATCGGGGAGGATGCTGATGAAGTCTAGGCCTGCTGGAGTCGCTTGCGGTTCTAGCTCGCCCCGCCTCCGCTTGTTGGCAGCCCCGTTCTCCACCTCCAGAGTCTCCTTGCCAGCAGCGCTCTCTGATAGAAATGGGAGTACAGGGAATATTTTGTTAAAACAGGGCAATAGAAAAGTGTATTGGTAACTAGAAGTTATTAGGTAGGAATATAGTAAGAAAAGGGAATAACAATTGGTTGCTTAAATACTACACAATTCATTTGACATTGCTGGGTAAGTCAACATGCAGATAGTTGAAAAGAAAGCTTACTTCGAACAAAGTTTGAACGGATGATTTTGTCGGGGAAGTTAGCATATATCTCATGACCAGGCCCTTTTATGTGCTGTGCAATTTTAGTGCCAGCTTTCAGTACATAAAACTTTGCAATTTCTTTCCAAAAGCCAGTGCCAAAATAGGAGTCACCACTTTCATCAAGTCTTATAGTAGAAATGATTGTAAATCCATGGTTTGTGTGCAGTATGACTTCCGTGGAGCCTTCATCTATGTAAAGGAAAAAATTGTGCACTACATAATCTGTTGCATAGCAAGGGATATTCTGCAGAAAATGGTAGGATTGTTAAAGAAAATATGGTAACATGCAAATATGGGCCCAAATTGAAAGAACTGTACAACAGTTGAAATCCAAGGACAAAAATCTACAATTAAATAGATAGGGTAAACATGATATCATTGAAATATGAGAGTAATCGAAAGAACAATAGATCATTAATTTTCCTACTATAGAAAGAAGAGGGGGAAAATCCCCTTTGACGTATATGGTGCATGTGGCACCTTTTATCCAAATGTAGCAATATTTAGAATATGTTCAGGAAACTAGGCCATGCCAACCGATTTAGGGTGAGATTGAACATACCGCGCGCGTCCTCGAGTTATCTAGTACGGTGAGATGGAATCTCTGGCAGCGGTCGCAAAGTCCTGAAGTGTCGGCGCACTATACATTCTGTGAATGAAAGAAAACCCTCAAATCAGCTCGAATAAAAATGAATTCACGGCAATTTCCGCCGGGTGATTAAAGGAGGCAGATGAACTGGGATAAGAGATGAGATAATATCTTGTTAAATTAGTTACCTTGTCGTCCATGAGAAAGAACCCTCAGTACGGTAGATTCCACAACCAATGGAGCTCGGTCGACCGCGAGCAGCGTCGGGAAAGTCAACGACGATAGGCGGCGGCAAGCGGAAGTGGCGCAATGCGATGGGCTTTGCAGGCAGCCTGGCGGCGGCGGCAGGCGTTGAGCTATGTGTTTACCGCCGCGATAGGCGGTGCCATGGCATAGATGCGGAGGAGCTTGTGCAACTGTGAATGGGGAACGTACCGGAGGGGCCGAGGGGGTGGCGGGCGGTGTCGTGGATTAGTCATGGCAGATGTCCTAGTGTGAGGACTTAGTCGTGGAGCCATCGCGACGGGTTAGCTTAAAGGGGTTAAAGCGGGACAAAGGACACAAGGAGTTTATACTGGTTCGGCCCCTTGCGGTGAAGGTAAAGGCCTAATCCAGTTGATGTAGAATTGCTAGGGTTTCGATGACCAGGGAGCGAATCCGCTTGACCTGGCTCTCGAGTTGTTGTTTTTCTCCTTGAACCGCCGCCGGGTCGTCCCTTTATATACACAGGTTGACGCCCGGCAGTTTACAGAATCCCGGCCGGCTCATAAACATGTCCGGCTCGGTTTCTACCCTTTCCTATCTTACAACACAAGTTACATCATATGGCTGTTTATGTTTACGGGCCCTAATCCACCTTTGGGCCCTGGGCCTTCATGTTAGATCTCCACCGTAAAGCGCCATATTCCTTGTCTTCATGGGCTTCAATATGAATAACTCATTATGGGTATAACCCGGCCCCTCCTGGGCAGATTATACTCAGTAGTTATATCCCCAACATTAGGCCCCAGATTGATTTGAACCTGTTCATGTCAATCTTCAATACTTAGGAAAATTCCTCCTTCAGCACCTTCGCGTAAACCTTGTCACTCGCCATGACGTCATCTTCCAAGATTATAGTAAACCGCCATGACATCACCTGCTATTAAAAAACCGTATATACCTCACCTTTATTAATGAGCTCCTAAAATCGAGGTGACAACTCTGTCATATATCCATTTTTTGGGCTCCTCGATTCTCGCGCGTGTCGTTTATCCCTTCGCCTTATAAATAGGGCCGAGGGTCCCTTTCATTTTACCCTCCGTGCCTCTTCACTTCGTCTCCTTCCTTGCATCGGCCTAGCGCTCGAGCTCAGCCGCCGCTGCCAAGTTTCATCCTCGACCTCAACTCCGGCCGCTGCATCACCCTGAGCTTACCAGAGAATCGCGACGCCTCTCTGCTGCCCCCGTGACACCAGTAAGTCCTCTTTCCTTCCACCCTAGATATGTCATTAGGGTTTCTGTACCCATCGGTGTTCATCAGTGTTCGTCGGTGTCCGTCATTGTTCGTCTCTGCGCAATAGTTCTTGATTTAAACTTTGATGTTTATCCTGTATAGAGATAGCCATGATCCTTCCTTTCCATTAATGCATCTCATTTAAGTAGAAAATCCCATCTGGATCCTTCAACTGTTCAAGTGCCAAAACATTTAACCCTGAATATTTTCCATTTTCTGACACACGGTAGATCCAGATTTGCAATGCCAATTTGTGAAACCTGTTTTTCCATCACTTAGTTATCTCAGATCTGTACCTTCCATACCAGTGTAGGCGGTTTAACTTTTTAGAAAATGATAATCCGCCAGGTACCATTAGCCCTCTCTTAAATCGCCGATTCATCATTTTGTAATCCTGCCAATGTCAGAATTTGGTTTAACATGTATATATGCCTCAACATCTTCTCCCTCTGACCTTGCGACGCATTATACTTGTCAGTCATGAATCTTAAACCAGCATTGATCTTTTTTCAGCTTTTCATTGAAATGGCCAAGCAATTCTATGCTTGCAACTGGGTCCCCTCCCGGGTTACTGAAGAGCAACTAAACGGATGGGTCGCAACTGGCGCTTTAGAAAAAAAGGAAGTCATCCACTGGAGAGCACCTGGTCCAGAAAATCCTCCTGAGCCCAAGGATGGAGAAGTGATTGTGTTTGTTGATCATCTGGGACCAGTCTTTAGCCCTCCCGGATCAAATTTTTTTGTGATGTGCTTGCTAGCTTCCAACTCCGCCCTCAAGATATTGGACCTAACTCTGTGTCCAATATTTGTAACTTTCAAGTGTTTTGCGAAGCTTATCTACAAGAAGAACCCACTGTTGAACTGTTCGGGGACTTCTTCTATTTGAATCGCCGTACTGAATTTACAGATGGGCCCAATACTGAACTTGGCGGGGTTTCAATTCAGAAGAGGAAAGATGTCAGTTTCCCTCATGCCAAGCATCATAGTCACCCCAAAGACTGGAATCAGACTTGGTTCTATTGCCGAGATACATCTCCAGCTGAAGAAAATCCTCTTCCGGGTTATCGTGCTCACCGGCTTACCAGTACTCATCTCCGTTTCCCCAACGACTTAGCGCAAAGGAACGAGCCAAATATGCACCACAGCTTTCGAAGCTCCGAGCCTTTATGGCCAATGGTTTAACATGCGTCGACTTTGTCCGTTGCTGGGTTTCTTGGAGTATCTTGCCTTTAAGCCGTCGCCCCGGTTTAATGTGTGAGTACACAAGGGACTTAAAAGACCCTCAACGCCATATTGACATCTAGCTATCTGATGCTGAAGTTACTGAAGCTATTAAAAATATGCTGGATGAACCGGTGGCCGAATGCAGTAAAACAGGGCTTAGTCCTTTCTGCGTTTCCAATAAACCTCCAGCTGTAAGAATTGCGTACCTCATATCTTAATCCGCCCCTTTTCAATATTTCCTTATAAATTTTTCCAATTTTACCAGGGTGATGATCCGTTCTGGAAGAAGAAGCCTCAGGATAAACCGGCTAAGACGCCTCACCCCAAGACTAAGGTTACCAAAAAACCTGCCAAGAAGAAAACCGCTGAGTCCACTGATTTGAATATTCATGATGATCTTGATAACCCGGAATCAGAGGTAGAACTTGATTCTCTTGGCTCATTTTTCATACAGCTCATTGACAATGACTATTATGAGGATGATGCGGAAGCTAGCCATGCTGATGATGTAGAGGTAATTATTCTTTCCTCCGGTTCAGATTCTCTGCCAACACCGAAAACCCGTCAAGAAAACCGGAAAGTAAGATTTTCTCACCCCTAGCTCACTTGGATCCAAACTTTCTTTTGAAGAAACAACAACATGAAGCTCGCTGCACAACCCGGCATAGTGGCCAGGTGGTGACCTCATCCGGTTTACCGAACACGCCGGTTCGTAAACGCCGCCCAAAGGTTTCACCTATTCCTGATACATCTTATCCCAAGGCAGGTTATTTTCGACAACCTCTTAATCTGTCTTATTCAAACTATCAGGGAACATCTCATTCATCCTCTGGCGAGTCAACAGGGACACAGCTTCCACCTCTAAAACCTGTTCCTGGGTAAGTATATTAAACTAACCCTTTATACCTTATGCTTGCTTCCCATACTAACCTTTATGTTCATTCCTTTCAGAGCCAAGGCCAGGCCCAACAAAAAGGCCAAACTGAATAAACCGGCTGATGATATGACAGCCACTGAACTGGAGAAATTTCCAGAACCGGAGGATACCAATACTGACGCCATTCTCAAATGATCCGCCATCGCAAGACCATGACTTAAAAACTGAACAACTAGAAGTTGATCCTGAAGAAGGCCATGTTGATAAACCGGCAAGCCCAGTCGGAGCTGCTGACAAGCTGCCAAGCCCACTCAAAACTGCTGATGACAACACGGATGACGTTATGATTACCGGCGTCGGCCACACCACCCCTGGTAATCCTCAGCTGCCAGGTCTGCCTTGGCTTGAGTTATCTGATCCTTCAGTTTCGCAACTTCTGCGTTATGCTCATCCTGATTCGCCGGGTTAACTTATGCCGCCAGCAGCGTTGCCAAAGCGTCAAATAAGTCGGACAAAACCTGAGCTGGTGGTCACGCAGGGCCTCCTGCCCCGGCTACTGTTGCCGCTGCTGATCCGAAGATCATTGCCGCTGCGGTCGAAGAGTGCTCCACTGACTGTGTACCGGCCATGAAGATCGCAACTCGGCTCGGCGGATCGAAGGGGTCCGGAATACTGTTGCCATCGGAATAGCCCCCAAACCGGCCATCTTGCAGTTGGTACAATGACTCAGTCTCTGGTAGATGACTCGTCATCAGAGTAAACAATGGTTTCACCACCAGATACCGATCTATCCTCAGATTCTGCTCCGTGGACGACTCCCACGAAGGCACGCTTCATGGCAGGCTGAACCCGGGCGGGTCTCGCACGCTGAGCCATTTCGACGATGCCAGTGCAGATGTCCGGCTCAGGGCCCGGTTCGCCGATCTTGCCAATGAAGACGTGAATACTGCCGAAGGGGACCCGGTACCCGTACTCGATTGAGACGGCCTCGGGGTCCCAGCCTGAATCATGGATGTAGAGCTTGCCACGACGACTCTTGGTCATCCGGCCCACAGCGTATCCCTTGAGCCCTTCAAAGCTGCCCTCTAAGAACTTGAAACCATCGTGCGATAGCCCCACGGTGGGCGCCAACTGTGGTGGATTAGTCACGGCAGATGTCCTAGTGTGAGGACTTAGTCGTGGAGCCATCGCGACGGGTTAGCTTAAAGGGGTTAAAGCGGGACAAAGGACACAAGGATTTTATACTGGTTCGGCCCCTTGCGGTGAAGGTAAAGGCCTAATCCAGTTGATGTGGAATTGCTAGGGTTTCGATGACCAGGGAGCGAATCCGCTTGACCTGGCTCTTGAGTTGTTGTTTTTCTCCTTGAACTGCCGCCGGGTCGTCCCTTTATATACACAGGTTGACGCCCTGGCGGTTTACAGAATCCCAACCAGCTCATAAACGTGTCCGGCTCGGTTTCTACCCTTTCCTATCTTACAACACAAGTTACATCATATGGCGGTTTATGTTTACGGGCCCTAATCCACCTTTGGGCCCTGGGCCTTCGTGTTAGATCTCCTCCGTAAAGCGCCATATTCCTTGTCTTCATGGGCTTCAATATGAATAACTCATTATGGGTATAACCCGGCCCCTCCTGGGCGGTTTATACTCAGTAGTTATATCCCCAACAGGCGGGGTGAGGGTTTTTGTGACGTGGGGATGGTGAGGGTTTTCTTTTTTCTTCTTTGAATTGGGTGGTGAGGGTTTTTTGTCCCACAAAGAATTTTGGGGGCGACGGTTTGCTAGAGCCAACCGTGTGTGATTGACGCAGCAGGCAAAATGAAAGTCATTTCACACGGTTCCAATTTTGGGAGCCGTGTGTGATTGACGTACTACCTCCGTCCTGGTTGTAATTTTTACCAAAATTTGGCGAAATATTTAACATACTCAGACATAGATAATAAGCGTACACGTACACAAGCATAGTTCAATCATAAGTACATAGTTCAACCGTCATTAAGCATACTCAAGCGTACATAGTTCGATCCATCCCACATCTCATCTCACATGCGGCCGGCATGATCCTGAAGCTTCTCCAGGTACTCGGCGTATGCGTCGTGCGCCACCCTGCAAGAATACTTCCGCTTGAAGGAGCCAACGGCCCGTCCTCTTGCATGCGCCAGAACACTTAGATACGCGTCATGAAGCTTCTGGTTGCAAAATGGGCATCCATAGCAGCTGTTCCAGGTCCTAATACGCCTGTTATGAATTCCCACATAAAGCTCCCTCAGGATTTGCCTCTTGTACATCCTCTGGCCATCTTCATCCTCGCTGTCCACATCGTCATACAACACCTATACAAATAGTAAAACAAATTTGGCATCAAATCAATTATTACACGCCGTGAAGTAGGATTAGAAATTTATGGCTATTTATTTATACATATCCACAGATTATGGTTCGATTTTTAAGCACACTCGTCTATGTACAGACCAATCTTGAAGAAAATAATGGCATAAGCATATGTAGGTCATTCAAAATCAATTGTCAAGCCCTGGCTAGGAATTATTAGCACGAACACTAATCCTAGTCGGATTACTAGCAGAAATCATTTGCACAAATGACATAACTAATCACTTATCACGTGTACCATTCAAACAATCAATACACTACACGGATCTAGCGACACTTATTCAGATTTCATGGATTGGGAGAACATAACCATAGGATTTCTATTCCAAAAAGGGGGAGGCAGGAGTAACCAGAGAAACCCTTTGATCTATTTGACACATAAATGGGTATAGATGACTAACCAGCTGTCCGTCATCGTCGGAGTCGTCGCCGGAGTGGTCGTTGGAGTCGTCGCCGGAGTGGTCGTCGGAGTCGGTGTGGAACTCCGCCTACGGCTATGGAAGCTCGACGCCGTTGACGACGTCAGGGTGCAGCGATAACTCGCCGGCGGTGACAGCAACCTCTGTCTCCATCTCCATGCTAGGCTCTGGTGCTTTAGCACCTCGGCATCGCTACTCCCTCCAATGGGGCGCTTCGGCGGCATCCTCATACACTGACGGCAAGGATGCAAGCGGAGAGAGAGGATTGTGTGTGTGTGTGTAGCGAGGATGGGGGGTGCGGCCGCTCGGGGCGCACCATTAATATGGAGTAGTGGGAGTTGTGGGAGAGGGGTAGGCGGCGGTCAAACCGATGGCTCGCCTCCCGGTGAGCCTGCGCACCAGACTGCTGGCATGCCTACCAAAGTTTCACACAGTTACTCGCACGCCTCCCAATGACACTGCACAGCGAGCACACCTCTGTCAATTCACACACCTGCACGCACGTCTTCCCTTCTGCCTGCGCGGTGGACTGCTCGCATGCGTCCCGTCAACTCACGCCTGCTGGCACGGCAAACGGGTCGCGCGACGGCATGTATATTGTTTTTCTATTTGGATGATTAATGCTGTCGCTTTATTGCTTAACTGAAGCATGGTACGTATCCATTGTTGGTCAAACGCTCACGGTTCGAATAAATAATCCGTTTGGGATATTGGTTCCCAATTATTAATAATCTCCCGTCTGTAATTAGATAAGGATTACATCAAAACTGGTCTCAAATTTGACAAGAAAAAGTACAATGCCACTTTGTATTGGTGTCCATATGAAAACACGATAAGTTTCATGAACTTCAAATATGTTTTGGATGTACTAGAATTTAAAAATCAAGATTCTCAATGTTTGAAATATGTTGCACGGGGAGTAAACATGCACCGAGTGAGACACATGTGTTTTTGCAATCCATTTAGGTGCACTGTCACGTGTGCATGTAGCTCAAATTTGATTTTTGCACATTATACTTGTAGAAAATCAATCAATCAATGTACTAAAACATCTTAATGATCTCTGTGATTTTTTTAAAATTAAAACGTCCCTCCTTTGGTAACATATATGTTCATCGCGGGATAATTAATTTAACATGCATCGTAGTTGCGGTGGATTCGTAGTGTGTGTGTGGGTGTGTGCGTCTGGGGGTGGCAGGTGGCTCGCAGTACACTACGAGTTGTGAGCCACCGTGTGGGTTGGCCGTTTTGTTAGGCAGGCCGGTGCCACATCAGAGTCATGAAATTGTTATTTAAAACATTACACAACCCTTTCATACATAAATGTTTTGGCCACATGCAGTCGATGGTTGTCCTACACGACACTCGATACTCGCGTGTGACGCTTTCTGTGGGCCCACGAGGTCGTCGTCCATCACTTTGACGAACAGCCGGCAGTGAGGTTAATTTGACCAGCAAGGTAGAATCTTTTTTGTTTGTGTTATGGTGGTATATAGTATGTGTCGAAGAGGTGGGAGGGGACTAGCATATATACTATACGTACGCGTCCGTGAACAGGTACACCTCACTCAGTGTCGGGACCTTTTGGTTTCCAAGGCACGTGCCACATCAAAATTGTGAAATTGGTTATTCAAACATCACACAACACCTTTTTAGGCCACATGCATATCCTAGTTAGGACACTCACCTGTGACGCTTCCATCTGTGGGCCCACGAGGCCATCGTCGATGCACGCATGCATCACTTTGACCTTCATCGGGAGAGGTTAATTAATTTCACCATCGATGAGGATTCTTTTGGGTTGTACATATATTATAGCAGGAGCATATAGTATGCGGTGAAGAGGGGGGAAGGGGACCATCATATGTAGTACGTTTGATATGAACCTCGCTCTGTGTGGGTGCATGGTTTATGATTTTTGAGGAATGTGGCACATCAAAGTTGTGCATTTTGGGTATTCAACAAATATATGTTTGGCCCACATGCAAAGCGGTGGTCGTTGTCCTCTCGCATCCACTTAAGCGGTTATCAGCGATATCGATGCTTTCCATTTGTCGCTTGGCCATCACTACTTTTTGCCTGACAGCAAGAGAGGTTAATTTGACTTAGGAGGGGATTATTATTTTTGCTCTGGGATGACATGCATGATACAGTTTGAGCACACACACATGCATGTGTACGCATGAATCCCTCCCATCGAGTCGAAGTGGCCAGTACAACGACACATTTGAACCTCGCTCTGTGTGGGGAGCTAGTGTACGATTTTTGACACACGCGCCACATCAATGTTGTGTATTCAAACATGCATGCACGTATCACCTCCATACATATGCATGTAGTGGTTGCCTTCGAACGGTACACTCCCTCGCGTGGTTATCGGCGACAAGCCTATATATTCGTGGGCCCGCGTGGACATCCATGATCACCTTGACCAACAACAAGATAGGTTACCATGGCGGATTCTTCATTTGGTTTGTGTTATCGTAGTATAGGTAATGGTGAGATTCAGACCTAATTAAGTTTGAGCGCATATACTATGCACGCATGCATGCATGCATGAATCCCCGTCGTTGGCTTGAAGTGTGGTGTAACATGCATATGCATCGTCAACCTAACCCTCACTCAGTGTGGGGATTTCTAGTTCGAAATCACAGTGCCACATCAAAGTTGTTCCATTGTTACTCAAAAACACACCTCTCCATACATATATTTGTGCCACACGCATGCAGTGGTTGTCTTCGGGGACTAGCTACTTGCGTGATTATTGGCGAGCTAGCCCATCTCCGGGGTCGCATGGACGGCCATCACTTTGACCAACAACAAGAGAGAGGTTGTACGACCAAGGTGGATTATTCTTGGTCCGTTGTACGATCCATCTTGGTGAGATATATGCCTCTCTGGCCTGCCGACTAAAAGTGTGTGTGTGGGGGGGGGGGGTTGCTACTTCGCACATTACTAGGTGAACCTCGGTTGGGGGGCATGCATTCATAGCCGAGGATTCCCTTCGTGGTGACACGAGGGGGGGGGGGGTGGGGGGCTGCTAGCTACTTCGCACTTTGCTAGGTGAACCTCGGTTGGGGGGCATGCATTCATAGCTTAGGATTCCCTTCGTGCCGACACGAGGGGGGGGGCTGCTAGCTACTTCGCACTTTGCTAGGTGAACCTCGGTTGGGGGGGCATGCATTCATAGCTTAGGATTCCCTTCGTGCCGACACGAGGGAGGGGCTGCTAGCTACTTCGCACTTTGCTAGGGTGAACCTCGGTTGGGGGGGCATGCATTCATAGCTTAGGATTCCCTTCGTGCCGACACGAGGGAGGGGGCTGCTAGCTACTTCGCACTTTGCTAGGTGAACCTCGGTTGGGGGGCATGCATTCATAGCTTAGGATTCCCTTCGTGCCGACACGAGGGAGGGGGGCTGCTAGCTACTTCGCACTTTGCTAGGTGAACCTCGGTTGGGGGGGCATGCATTCATAGCTTAGGATTCCCTTCGTGCCGACACAGGGAGGGGGCTGCTAGCTACTTCGCACTTTGCTAGGGTGAACCTCGGTTGGGGGGAGGGCATGCATTCATAGCTTAGGATTCCTTTCATGCCGACATGAGGGAGGAGGGGGGCTGCTAGCTACTTCGCACTTTGCTAGGTGAACCTCGGTTGGGGGGAGGGGGCATGTAGCGACCAGACCTCAAACAATCTGATCTCTGTGCATCAGTGTCATCCCTGGATCGGTAATGCTGACACGCACAGTACTTGAAGGATTTATAACAGAGTAGCAATCACACACTTATTACATCGAATGTCTCATAAGAGAACTTATTACAATAAATATGGCTTAAGGCCATCTAATACGATAACAGTGGAAGGCTTGGAAGATAAAGTGAGTCCATCAACTCCAACGACATCACTGAGTGAAAGACCACGACCTAAGGCTCCTTACTCGTCGTCTGAAAAGTCTTCAACATGATACGTTGCAGCCCGAAAATGGGCCAGCACATGGAATATGCTGGCAATGTAACACAAGAGAGTAATGAACAGAATAAAGCTATCACTACATACATATATGGCTGGTGGAGGCTGTATGGTTAATATGTTGTGCGAAAAGCCAATTTTCCCTACAACAAAGGAATATATTTTATTTAACTATCATGGTGGTTGTTAAACATTGAGAATGGTAAACCCCATCTCAATCCCAATTAAAAGTAATCAATAACCCAATCAAATTTTATAATTAAGAGTGATGAGATCCACATGATAATCCAAGAACCAGATACTCAAGATGTCCATAACCGGGGACACGGCTAACCATGATTAGTTTGTACACTCTGCAGAGGTTTGTGCACTTTTCCCCACAAGACTCGATCTCCTCCGTTGGATTTCTCGCACTACATGATGTTTGAGAAACGGATGACCGAGACACAGTCTTTCCGAAGAGGTCCCCTTAACCGATAGATAGGCCTGTACACCTATAACCCCCTACATCTGCTAGCCCATCATGGAAAGGTTTCCCACAACTTACTCAACTATGCCAGAGCCCATAATGGCATGTGGCTGCACACGGAAGTTTCTAGCATGAATAATCTTATGATCCCTTTGAGCCTGGGTGGCAGTCCATAGGAGAATCACACGGTACCCCGGGATTTCCAAAAATACAGGCAATCACTGGAATTCCCCAGGTGCCTCAATCCACCCAGATGTGTATTAAAGTTGCCACCTTAAGTTAACCATTAATTAACAATCTCACATCTGTCATGAATACACTCAAACCCAATCCACGTCTACGAGCATAGCATAGCAATATAAGCAACGTAGAAGTAACTCCCAAGGTTTGATAATAAACAGGTGAATAGGTACTACCTCATCTACTTCCCAAACCCACAATTTAATCAGATCCTAACCATGCAATTGTTTGAGGATTGATCTAATGCAATAAAACTGGGTAGTAAAGAGGTATGATCAAAGTGTTACTTGCCTTGCTGATGATCCGCGAAACCTAGAGACTCGTAGTAGCACGCTTCGCACTCCGGGTACTCTATTGCAAACAAACAAGCATACAATAAGCAATCAAGCAAGGGCACGGGTAAAACTCAAATAAGAGATCTAACCAAAAAGTTCAACTTAAGAACTCCGGTTTGCAAAAAGAATCAAATCAAACGAAGCAACAAAACTCAAACAGCGAAAGAAACAAGCTTCGTTTACTAATCTGGACTAAAGTCAAATTTTCAGAAGCAAAATCTTGTTTAAGTTGGTTAAACAGAAAGAGAGTTTCCAGACGAAACTCGAGGCGCTTGAATCGCCTGATTCCGATAAACGAGCGAAAGGTTATACCAGAACGAAAATCGGATCAGAAATCGCGATCGAAAATAATCGCGGAAAAATCCGAGAAAAAGAAAAACTGACGAACAGGCTAACGAACGAACGTTCGCTGTCTGCGGCTAAACGGTGAAAACCGTTCGTTAAAACGAAGTAATGAACGGGCGTTCACTAAGTAACTAAACCGAAAAAATAAACCGAACCGGATCTAAAAAAATGGATCTAGGTTTAGAAAAAAAACGTTGATTCTCTCGCGAAAACCGAGGCGGTGGCGGCGGCGGCTACCTCCGGCAGGTCGGCGAACGGCGGCGGCGGCGGCTGGCGGGGGCGCGGCGGCGGCGCGGGTTAGGGTTTGGGGCACTGGTGCGGCTGGGCTGAGCCTCGGGCGGCTCGGGGCGGCGGCTTATAAAGGCCCCCCCGGGCGGAGTCCCGCTCGTGTACGGCCCGGAGTCGGTTTGACTTTTTTTAAATAATTCCGACGTGCAGAAAAAGAAAGAAAATAAATGCTAAACGGACTCCAAAAATCCCGAAATAAATTTTCCCCGTCCTCTAAAATTAGGCCGGACAAGGTGAACATTTATTTGGGCCTAAAATGGAATTCTGAAAAATGCATATTTTTCCTAATTCAAATAAAATAGCGATAAAAATCCAAATAAAAATCTTATTTGATTTTAATATTAAATCTCCGATATTTCTTTATTTTGAGGAAGTCATTTTATCCTCTCTCTTTTATTTTTATAAAAGAAATATTCGAAGAGAAAATAATAAAAATCAAACGATCCTCTTTTCAAAATTCAAGAAAAATTCGAATATGAAAATAATGAAATCCCCAACTCTCTCCGCGGGTACTTGAGTTGCGTAGAATTTCTAGGATCAACCAAAATGCAATAAATATGATATGCAATGATGATCTAATGTATAACATTCCAAATTGAAAATTTGGGATGTTACAAACCTACCCCCCTTAAGATGAATCTCGCCCTCGAGATTCGGGTTGGCTAGAAAATAGGTGTGGGTGATCTTTCCGTAGGTCTTCCTCTCGTTCCCAGGTGGCTTCATCTTCGGTATGGTGACTCCACTGAACTTTGCAGAACTTGATTACTTTGCTGCGTGTGACTCGGCTGGCAAACTCGAGTATCTTGACTGGCTTCTCCTCATAGGTCAAATCACTATCCAACTGTATTGCTTCCAGTGGCACTGTATCTCTCAGAGGAATATCAGCCATCTCTGCGTGGCACTTCTTCAACTGAGAAACGTGGAACACATCGTGAACTCCTGACAATCCTTCGGGTAATTCCAACTTGTAAGCAACTTCTCCCATACGTTCCAAAACTTTGTATGGTCCCACAAAACGTGGCGCTAACTTTCCCTTAACTCCAAAGCGCTTCACTCCTCGAAGTGGGGATACACGAAGATACACTCTGTCTCCAACTTCGTAAACTGTCTCCTTGCGTTTAGAATCCGCATAGCTCTTCTGCCTGGACTGGGCTACCTTGAGTCTATCGCGAATCAGCTTAACCTTCTCTTCAGACTCTTTAATCAAATCTGGTCCAAACAACTGTCGGTCTCCAACTTCGTCCCACAACAACGGTGTTCTGCACCTCCTTCCGTACAGTGCTTCGAAAGGGGCCATCTTCAAACTGGCTTGATAACTGTTGTTGTATGAGAACTCTGCATACGGCAAATTATCGTCCCAACTAGATCCATAGTCTCGCGCACAAGCTCTCAACATGTCTTCCAGAATCTGATTGACTCTTTCAGTCTGTCCATCTGTCTACGGGTGAAAAGCTGTACTGAACTCTAGCCTGGTTCCCAAAGTTTCATGCAACTGATTCCAAAACTTTGAAGTAAACTGGGTTCCTCTATCTGATACAATGGTCCTCGGAACTCCATGCAGACATACGATCCTGGTCATGTATATCTTTGCCAACTTAGCACTGGTGTAAGTGGTCTTCACTGGGATGAAATGAGCTACTTTCGTCAAACGATCGACTACAACCCATATCGAGTCATAGCCTGAACGAGTCCTGGGTAATCCCGTGATAAAGTCCATGCCTAGTTTATCCCACTTCCATTCGGGTATCGGCAATGGTTGTAGCAATCCTGCTGGCTTCTGATGCTCTGCCTTCACTCTCTGACATACATCACAAACTGCTACATACTCTGCAATATCCTTCTTCATTCCGGTCCACCAGAAACTATCCTTCAAATCCAGATACATCTTGGTATTTCCTGGGTGAATCGAATATGGCGAATCATGGGCCTCCTGCAGAATCAACTTCCTGATCTCCTGATCATTTGGCACATATACGCGGTCCTCAAACCATAAGGTATCGTGCTCATCCTCACGAAATCCTTAGCCTTTCCTTTACTCATTCTTTCCTTTATTTCGGCAATCTCCTTGTCCGTCTTCTGAGCTTCTCTGATCTTATCCATCAAAGTAGATTGAATCTCCAAAGCTGCTACATATCCTCTCGGAACTATCTCCAAACATAGCTCGCGAAGGTCTTCTGCTAACTCCTTGGGTAATTCTCCGGTCATGAGTGTATTGACATGACTTTTGCGGCTCAACGCATCGGCTACTACGTTAGCCTTTCCGGGATGATAATGCAATCTCATATCATAATCCTTAATGAGCTCTAACCATCTCCTCTGCCTGAGATTCAACTCCTTCTGCGTGAAGATATACTTCAAACTCTTGTGATCCGTGTATACCTCACAATGGTTTCCGATGAGAAAATGTCTCCATGTCTTCAACGCATGCACTACGGCTGCTAACTCCAAATCATGCGTAGCATAATTTAACTCATGGGGTTTAAGCTGTCGTGAGGCATATGAAACAACTCTTCCCTCCTGCATAAGTACGGCTCCAAGTCCTCGACGAGAAGCGTCGCAATACACTTCATAATCCTTGCGTTGATCTGGCAGAATCAACACTGGTGATGTAACCAAGCGTCTCTTCAACTCCTGAAAACTGGCCTCACATTCCTCAGTCCATTTGAATTTGGTGTCCTTCTTCAACAACTCCGTCATAAGCTTTGCAATCTTTGAGAAATTCTCAATGAACCTCCGGTAGTATCCTGCGAGTCCAAGAAAACTCCGGATCTCTCCAACTGTCGTGGGTGACTCCCAATTTGTCACAGTGACAACCTTGGTGGGGTCTACTGCTATTCCTTCTCCGGATATAACATGTCCAAGAAATCCAACTTCCTTCAGCCAAAACTCACACTTGCTGAACTTGGCGTATAGCTGACGTTCTCTGAGCTTCCCAAGTACCAAACGCAAATGCTCCTTATGTTCTTCTTCATTCTTCGAGTAGACCAGAATATCATCAATGAACACTACGACGAACTTATCCAAAAATTCCATAAACACCTTGTTCATCATGTTCATAAAATAGGCAGGTGCGTTAGTCAGGCCAAATGACATAACGGTATACTCATATAGCCCATACCTCGTGGTAAAAGCTGTCTTAGGTATATCCTGCTCTCGAATCTTCAGCTGGTGATACCCTGATCGCAAATCAATCTTGGAAAACACTTTAGCTCCTTGCAGCTGGTCAAACAAATCATTGATCATCGGCAGTGGGTACTTGTTCTTGATCGTCACCTCATTCAATCATCGATAATCAACAACCATCCTTAACGATCCATCCTTCTTCTCCACTAGAAGTACTGGTGATCCCCAAGGTGACGAACTTGGGCGAATATATCCTTTATCCAGTAACTCCTTAATCTGCTTCTTAATTTCCTCCAAATCCTTTGCGGGCATTCTGTACGGTCTCTTAGATATTGGCCCTGTGCCTGGCAAAAGCTCAATCAAAAACTCAATGTCTCTATCCGGTGGCATGCCTGGCAACTCTTCTGAAAACACATCCGGAAAATCCTTCACCACTGGTACTTCCTCCTGTACAACTCCTGATAAGGAATTTACTTGAGTCCTATTTGGCACATGCCGGGATACATACTTGATCCTTCTTCCTTCTGGGGTGGTGAGCAAAATCGTCTTACTGGCGCAATCGATGTTTCCTCCATACATCGATAGCCAATCCATACCCAGAATCACATCCAAACCTTGCGACTCCAAAATTATCAGATCTGAGGGGAAAACATGCCTACCTATGGTCAATGGCATCTGAAAACATCCATGGCTTGCCATATACTCTGCTCCGGGTGAGGTTACTAGCATGGGTGTCTTAAGAACTCTAGTGGGCAACTTATACTTATCCACAAATCCCCTTGATATGTATGAATGCGATGCACCAGTATCGAAAAGAACGACTGCAGTAAATGACTTAACCAAAAACTTACCTATTACTGCATCTGGTTGGGCTTCAACCTCCTCCACGTTAACGTGGTTCACTTGTCCCCTGTTGAAAGGGTTGGGCTTCTTCCCAGAGCTTCCATTGCCGTTTCCATTCTTAGCTTCAGGACATTCATTGGCGTAATGTCCGGTCTTCTGGCACTTGTAGCAAGTAACGTGGCTTAGATCTTTCTTGGCGGGTGTTGCCGGGTTGGAACGGTTCTGTCCGCTACTTCCTCCATTACCATTCCCATTCTTGGAGCCACTATGGTTGTGCGAACTTCCTCCATTATGAGTGTGGCCTCCATGGTTATGAACAAGTCCTCCTGAGTTCGGGGTGAAACGGGGTCTCTGCTGAGCTCCAGAATTATACTTCCCTTGTCCATACTTCCTCTTGCGGCTGTCAATCTGCTGCTGCTTCCCTTCAAGCATGAGAGCTCTATCCACCAACTCCTGGTAGTTATTGAAATTTGCCACCATCAACTGCATGCTCAGCTCATCATTCAGTCCTTCCAGAAACTTCTCCTTCTTAGCTGCATCTGTAGCGACGTCATTTGGGGCATAACGTGCTAGCTTACTAAATTCATCCACATACTGGCCAACAGTGCGCCCTCCTTGGCGTAAGTTGCGAAACTCACGCTTCTTCATGGCCATAGCTCCTGCTGATACATGGGCAGTGCGAAAAGCCTGCTGGAACTGGTCCCATGTCACAGTGTCAATGGGGTAAGTGACTATGAAATTCTCCCACCATGATGCTGCGGGTCCATCAAGCTGATGTGCGGCAAAACGCACTCTCTCCGCATCTGTGCATCCTGCAGTAGTCAACTCCCTTTCAATCTTGCGGAGCCAATCATCTGCAACAATCGGCTCGGTGCTACTGGAGAACACCGGCGGATTCAGCCTAAGAAAACGGGCTAAGTGATCAACTGGTGGTGGTGGTGGTGGGTTGTTGTTGTTGTTGTTCCCCTGGTTCTGATTCTGGACTAGTATCTGCATCAATGCATTCTGCTGCTGGATCAACTGAGTGAGCTCCGGTGGGAAAGCAAATCCATTGTCGCGTCTCGGAGGCATCTGCTGGGTTTAGAAAAGATGAGAAAACAGAATAGAATGAGGTCTAGGGGGAAAACACTACCCATATGCACATGAGACAAACACAAACATTTCACTCAGTCAATCAAACAAGGGCATACAATCGGTCTAGAACTATCGTTACAAAAGTGCTTGGACTATACTATATACATGGTGGAATACTACTACTGATATGGTGGTCGACTAGAAAAATTGATCGGTCGAAGACTCCATGATATCTGCTCCAGCTTCATCAACATAGTCATCATCGCTATCGTCAGGGTCCGAGTCAGTGTCGTCGATGATGATGTAGTTCTCCGGGCAAGTGGAATCGTCATCTTCTCCTCCTGGCGTGGGGTCTCCCATGAAAACTCCTAGCTTCCTTGTCAAGTCGTCATTCTTCTCCACTAGTACGACGATTTCCTCCATATAATCTTCGCGTGTAGCCTTGAGTTCTTCCTCCAGCTCCGTGATCCTTGTCATCGCCTTCTTCAAATCTGTCATGCCTGCGCACATCTGGTTCTCCTGGCGTCGAATGTGCTGGTTTAACTCCTGGATGAAAGCGGCAATCGATCTATCCTTCCTGGTGCTGATCATCTCCCATTGCTCATCTCGGCGCCCACAAATCTGGTAAATAGTGTCCTTGAGATCATTGTGGTAAACTTCTCCAATGCGTCCCATGGTAATGTGAGCTGCCATACTCTTTCCTAGACTCCAGGTTGGTGCATCAAAAGAAAACTCTATGGGCTCAGTGACTGGCGTGAATGTCCTTCCTGGAACTTGAACTTGAATCATCCAGCGCTCCTCTTCTGGTAAAGTGGCGTTGTAAGTCCCGGTGAAGCTTGGTATTCCGATGTTCAGGTACCTAGTGACTTCCTTCAAGTGGCGTCCAAAAGGGGTGTCTTCATCCGGTTGCGTGAACTTGATCCTTGCATCCGCCATCCTAAAGAGTAGAAAATGGAGAGGAGTCAGAAATGAGAAGAGAGTAGTGATCTAGGGCTTTAGCTTAGTGGTCGTGTCCTACAGTCAGCGTGTGCTCTGATACCATCTTTGTAGCGACCAGACCTCAAACAGTCTGATCTCTGTGCATCAGTGTCATCCCTGGATCGGTAATGCTGACACGCACAGTACTTGAAGGATTTATAACAGAGTAGCAATCACACACTTATTACATCGAATGTCTCAAAAGAGAACTTATTACAATAAATATGGCTTAAGGCCATCTAATACGATAACAGCGGAAGGCTTGGAAGATAAAGTGAGTCCATCAACTCCAACGGCATCACTGAGTGAAAGACCACGACCTAAGGCTCCTTACTCGTCGTCTGAAAAGTCTGCAACATGATACGTTGCAGCCCGAAAACGGGTCAGCACATGGAATATGCTGGCAATGTAACACAAGAGAGTAATGAACAAAATAAAGCCATCACTACATGCATATATGGCTGGTGGAGGCTGTATGGTTAATATGTTTTGCGAAAAGCCAATTTTTCCCTACAACAAAGGAATATATTTTATTTAACTATCATGGTGGTTGTTAAACATTGAGAATGGTAAACCCCATCTCAATCCCAATTAAAAGTAATCAATAACCCAATCAATTTTATAATTAAGAGTGATGAGATCCACATGATAATCCAAGAACCAGATACTCAAGATGTCCATAACCGGGGACACGGCTAACCATGATTAGTTTGTACACTCTGCAGAGGTTTGTGCACTTTTCCCCACAAGACTCGATCTCCTCCGTTGATTTCTCGCACTACATGATGTTTGAGAAACGGATGACCGAGACACAGTCTTTCCGAAGAGGTCCCCTTAACCGATAGATAGGCCGGTACACCTACAATCCCCTACATCTGCTAGCCCATCATGGAAAGGTTTCCCACAACTTACTCAACTATGCCAGAGCCCATAATGACATGTGGCTGCACACGGAAGTTTCTAGCATGAAATGATCCCTTTGAGCCTGGGTGGCAGTCCATAGGAGAATCACACGGTACCCCGGGATTTCCAAAAAATACAGGCAATCACTGGAATTCCCCAGGTGCCTCAATCCACCCAGATGTGTATTTAAGTTGCCACCTTAAGTTAAACATTAATTAACAACTCACATCTGTCATGAATACTCTCAAACCCAAACCACGTCTACGAGCATAGCATAGCAATATAAACAACATAGAAGTAACTCCAAGGGTTTGATAATAAACAGGTGAATAGGTACTACCTCATCTACTTCCCAATCCCACAATTTAATTCAGATCCTAACCATGCAATTGTTTGAGGATTGGTCTAATGCAGTAAAACTGGGTATGAAAGAGGTATGATCAAAGTGTTACTTGCCTTGCTGATGATCCGCGAAACCTAGAGACTCGTAGCAGCACGCTCCGCACTCCAGGCACTCTATCGCAAACAAACAAGCATACAATAAGCAATCAAGCAAGGGCACGGGGAAAACTCAAATAAGAGATCTAACCAGAAAGTTCAACTTAAGAACTCCGGTTTGCAAAAAGAATCAAATCAAACGAAGCAACAAAACTAAAACAGCGAAAGAAACAAGCTTCGTTTACTAATCTGGACTAAAGTCAAATTTTACAGTAGCAAAATCTTGTTTAAGTTGGTTAAACAGAAAGAGGGTTTCGAGAGGAAACTCTAGGCGCTTGAATCACCTGATTCCGATAAACGAGTGAAAAGTTATACCAGAACGAAAATCGGATCAGAAATCTCGATCGAAAATAACCGCGTAAAAAACCGAGAAAAAGAAAAACTAACGAACAGGCTGACGAACGAACGGTCGCTGTCTGCGACTAAACTGTTAAAACGAACTAATGAACGGGCGTTCGCTAAATAACTAAACCGAAAAAATAAACCGAACCGGATATAAAAAAAAAATCTAGGTTTAGAAAAAAAACGTCGGTTCTCTTGCGAAAACCGAGGCGGCGGCGGCTACCTCCGGCGGGTCGGCGAACGGCGGCGGGCTCCGGCGGTGGTGCGGCGGCTGGCGGCGGCGGCGGCGAGGAGAGGCGGCACGGTGCGGGTTACGGTTTGGGGCGCTGGTGCGGCTGGGCTGGGCCTCGGGCGGCTCGGGGTGGCGGCTTATAAAGCCCCCCCGGGCGGAGTCCCGCTCGGGTATGGCCCGGAGTTGGTTTGACTTTTTTTTAAATAATTCCGACATGCAAAAAAAGAAAGAAAAGAAATAGTAAACAGAATCCAAAAATCCCGAAATAAATTTTCCGCGTCCTCTAAAAATAGGTCGGACAAGGTGAACATTTATTTGGGCCTAAAATGGAATTTTGAAAAATGCATATTTTTCCTAATTCAAATAAAATAGCGATAAAATTCCAAATAAAAATCTTATTTGATTTTAATATTAAATCTCTGATATTTCTTTATTTTGAGGAAGTCATTTTATTGTCTCTTTTATTTTTATAAAAGAAATATTCGAAGAGAAAATAATAAAATTCAAACGATCCTCTTTTCAAAATTTGAGAAAATTTCGAATATGAAAATAATGAAATCCCCAACTCTCTCCGCGGGTCCTTGAGTTGCGTAGAATTTCTAGGATCAACCAAAATGCAATAAATATGATATGCAATGATGATCTAATGTATAACATTCCAAATTGAAAATTTGGGATGTTACAGGGCATGCATTCATCGCTTAGGATTCCCATCAGGCCGACACGAGGGGTGGGGGGGTGGGGGCAAGCAATACCGTGCGCTTTACGAGAGAGGTGCCACATCGAAGTTGCATTTGGTATTTGAAAATCAAACCACCCTTTTGATACATAAATTTGGTCCACATGCAAGTGTGTTCGTGTTTTGACCCTCTCTCGCGTCATTTTTCGCCAAATTTATGAACATTAGACAAGTGGGATGACGCAACAGACACGGTTCACTCAAACTAACCGTGTGCCACGCCGGTGCACCTGTCACACACATATCCCGCACAGTACATTGGGCTCCACGAGGCTCCCCCTCTCCAAAATATCTGCCTGCCTCGAGGGTTTTTCTATTTCATAACACACGGTTGTTATCTCCGGACTGTGTGCGAAGTTTCTTGTTCCCAATCCCGCCTGCATCCCTAGAAAATATCTACCCGCCTCGTGGGTTTTTCTGTTCCATAACACACGGTTGGTATCTCCGGACCGTGTGCGATGTTTCTTGTTCCCAATCCCGTCTGCATCCCTAGAAAATATCTGCCCGCCTCGAGGGTTTTTCTGTTTCATAACACACGGTTGTTATCTCCGGACCGTGTGTGATGCACTATCATCAAAATTTTCAATAGCCTGGCATTTCACTCCTGCGTAGTAAAATTTTCAGTACTCGCGTCATTTCCTCAAACACCCCGCGCCCCCTCCACACACACACACGCACAACACACACACGCACAACACACACACACACACACACACACACACCCCAAAACCTCCTCGGGCGTGCGTGCACACACACACATACACCCCCTCCCTCGCTTGAAACCTAGCAAGGACCCCCCCCCCCCCGCCACCGCAAGGCCTCCATTGTCAACATCTGCCGGTTTGCTCGTGCAGCTTACCCACCGATCTCCATACCCAGGTCGCCCTGAGTTTCTTAGATGACACCTGCAAAATGCCCCCTTTCCTACAGATCCCCATCCCCATCCCCATCGCCCACTCCAGAGCGTCGCAGCCTAAGCCCGGCTACGCTTCCCGTGGAGCTCGAGGAGTGACTGGCCCAAAAGAGGTGTATAGCGGTCTCTTCACCCGACGTCGCCGAGGAAGCTGACAACCATTACTGGAGGCAGGCACTCAAGCAGCAGGCTAGAGTATGCGGGCATGTCTTGGCCGCCGGCTACAACATCGAGGTCATTGACAGCGACGGCCGGAGGCGGGCCGTGTCACAGGTTAAGTGGCCCACCCCAACCCCTCGGGTTCAACCGCCGTCGATCTCGTCCATGGCGGGCAGTCAACAATTTGCCATTCTACATCGCCATCGAGCCCCTTTCTTCATTTCTGAAGGACACGTTCGGCAACGCTGGCTTGGGATCCATAGCTTCCAAGTCATACCTCATCGACGGCGACCACGAGGAGGGCACCCTCTCCGGCTCTTCCAAGGGGAAAGAGCCCATCTGCTCTTCCAAGGGGTTAGCGCCCGTCTGCGACATCAGGGAGGGCACCCTACAGCCGTGCTCTTCCAAGGGGAGGAGCCCATCTGCGACAACATGGAGCGTTTCCAGGGTCCGTGCTCTTCCCACGGGAACGAGCCTATCTGTGACAAGTGAGGAAACCCATGATTTGTTTTGCCGTGCCTCTTCACAGGGGGAAACCCATGATTTGTTTTGTCGAATCCCTTTTGTAGTGTAGTGAGAATATGTCCAGTTTTAATTGCTATATCTGGTTGTTTGCAGTATGCCTTGTTTATTTCAGTTGTTCACAATGTGATGATCTATATGTGCAATTATTTACTGTGCAGTACATTTCATCAATCCAGTTTTAAACATACTGATAGGAATGCATATATTTGCTTGTTGTTAAGCCTGTTATAGCTAGCATATGCCTCTTTTAAAGTTTTTTGATTGTTCGGTTGTTTGTAGTTAGCATATGTCCAGTTTCAAATGCTATCTTTGGTTGTTCGTAGTATGCCTTGTTTATTCCAGTATTCACAACGTGATGTTCTATATGTGCAAGTATGAACTGTGCAGTTCAATTTCATCAGTACCAGTTTCAACAATACCACAATGAATGACTACATTTGGTTGCTGCATCCTGTAGTTAACACGCCTTTCCATTTTTATTTAACAATAACCAGTGTAGTTAGACCGGCACAATACCAGTTTGAATGACTATGTTTGCTTGTTGTTAAATGTTAGGCCTATTGCAGTTAGCACACCTTTCCACTTGTTTTGCTTTACTAGTGTGCTTAAACCTGCACACTTAAGCTATCTTTTGGAGATTATTTTGTCTGCCATGTATAATTTTGGTTGATGTTTAGCCTGTTGTGCTTAACATGCTTCTCGATGTACCTACACAGGACAATTTTGGGAATGACTGCTGTTTTCCATCGAGGTTAGTTTCATCCCATGGCCTATATCTGCTCACTGTTCAGGATATCGGTAACTGGTACCATATAGGCCGGCGGCTGATAAGGGACTAATCGGTGAATCGGACTTTTAACTGAATATATCTACAACCCATTTTTCATTAGGTTAACTAGGGCCATATGTAATATATCTGAGGCTAGATAGCAACATGCACTGTACTTAATGTCTAAATATGCAATCCTAGGCTACATAGGAACAAGGAAGAGTGTTACATTAATGTTCTAATGATGTCTAGATATACGTAGAAGAGCAGCAGCAACAACAACAACAACAACACAGTGCTGTTTGGATACTCAACTTAGCTAGAGGTTAGAGTTAGTTTCTAGCTCATTACTAACCCTAAACTAACTCCATCCAAAGAGTTGTTTGGATGGCAGGGTTAGATTGACAATAAATGCACTAGGAGAACTAGCTCCAATTAGCACCTCTTGGGTTGGATAGTTTTTTTGGGTGGGTTATAGATGCAACTAGCTCAAATTAGCCCTCATGTTTAGATATACTTTATGGCTATTTGAGCCCGAACTAGCTCAAACTAACTGTAACCCATGGATACAACAACAGTTAATCAACCGATAATTTTTAAGAATGCACTAAACTCCTACCGGCCCATAATATAAGATGTTAATTCATCTAATATGTGAGTACATTGGATGTTATAAGATACTCCCTCCGTTCCTAAATATTGGTCTTTTTAGAGATTTCAAATGGACTACCACATACGGATGTATATAGACATATTATAAAAGAGTGTTGTACTACATCATTGTGCAATTGCTGTTTAGCTTCTAATATTAACTTGGTGCTTTTAGGTACATATGTCATTGGTAAAGATCCGCGCTTCGACCCTTTCTGCGTATGGGGCAATGAGATATCGATGAACCAGCATCAAGTGAGGAAGTTGATAAAGATTGTTAGTAAAATGGGTCCAAAGATGGCAATTAAACTATTTGTTTACACTTTATCCAAGACAACAGTGAACTGCACGATGGTAAGTAAGAACTCTGCAACCTTCTTTTTACTGCCCATAATGAGTTGTGTTAGATGACAATGTCTGGATCTTTTTCCTTTGCAGTGGTTGCCAAAGCAGTTTACTCAAGATTACCTCTCAAACTACATGTTTGGTGGGCATGCAAAGGTTAAAGTATATCTACCAGAACACGATGATTATCTAGATGTTTTCATGAAGACCGTGAAGGATGGGCGGTCAGCCATCACAAGGGGTTAGACTGGAGTCATGCGTGCCTTCTGCATGGAGGAGGGCACAATATGGGCATTCCACTTCACCTTGTTCAGCAACCAAAATATATTTCGCCTCTTTCTTTACCGTCTTTAATAGTACAAGGATACAACTGTGGGTCATCATTCTTTATTTGGTTCTTATGTAATTCTTGAACATATGTACCTATGAATCGAATAATGCATTGGTTGTTTGAACCTGATGGATATGAATAAAGCTCTAGCATACATTCAAATTCAAATCCGGTACAATTTGGAAAAGCAACAATTAAATTACGGTGAAATTACGCTCTCCAGGTTGTTACGGCACACACGGTTGGTAAAACACAAACGTTTGTGATATGCACCATAATCTGAGACGGTTCACAGAGAGGAAACGTGTGCAAGCATGCACACAGTTGCCGTTTGCAAAGCGCGTGCGATGTCAGACAATATCACAAACGGTGCGGGCAAACTAAACATTTGTGTTAGGTGCCTTATCGTACACGATTCGCAACCATGAACTGTTTCTGATGAAGTATGCATCATAAACGTTCCACCACAGAATAGCGTGTGCGATAGTTGTCGTGTACGACGATGTTACAACGGTCCGACGTTTCGTAATCCTGTCCGACACTCATACGACGATTAGCTAATCTTCTTAACGGTGAACCGTTTGTGATGGGCCGCGCATCATACACGTTCTATAATAGTGAACCGTTTATGATGGGCCGCGCATCGTAAACGTAGCACCACAGAATACCGACTACGATGGCAATGCGAACAGAAACAAGTAGGAGTACTGTAGGGGCCCTATCCCCGACGATTTCTGGGTCGTGTGGGAAGGACCCCACTATCACCCACACTCACTTGGCGACAGTTCCAAATGCCATCGTTGAAATGGGTTAAAAACCGTTTGTTTAGGACCGACGCGTACCAGTGATGTCCCACTCCTTTCGTTGACGTGTGGGACATCCAGCACGTGCCGTGTTTGGCACTCCTTCGTTGTAAGAGTTGAAATGCTAGCTTTCATCAAAAATAAAAAATAAATATAAATCAGCAGTGATACTATACCACGTGGTTTCCTTGCTCCTCGACATCGGAAAGAATACTTCCGTTCGCCGACATGTGGGGCGTCGACCATCCTGGTCCACTTTCCATGCACGCAGAACTCCAAGGGAGAGTCACCACGGTCGTCGCGCCGCAGTAATAACGACTAATGAGCCGTCAAATCACAGGCCCAACCTTTCCCAGTGTAAAGTTGCTCGGACGAAGGAACCATCATGACTTTGTTAAATTCTGCTTCTTGAAGAAAACTACTGTACCAGCAATACTGCTAGCTACAGTAGTACTGTACTCCAGTGGAGGCCTCCTTTGGTTCATAGGATAGGAATTTTATAGGAATATGAGATGACATGCATCTCAATTCCTATATAGAAAGAGATTCCATTTGATGTGTAGGATAGGAATTTTTCCATTGAGTCTAGGCTAATGTACTGGTAATTTGCTCTAAAAACTATAGTAGTAACTAGTACCGGTACATGCTCGTATTAATTAAACAAACATACGGGCGACACAACCACACACACTAACTACTAGTACTACTACTTCTCACATGCTAGCTAAACGTCGTTGTTCTCCTTCCTGGCTTTGTCGACGACACCCCATCATGCTTGGATCGCCGCCGAGCTCTCGGCAGCAGCGTGTGCGTCCTCTTCTTTCTTGCGGCGGCGGGCCTCTCTTTTCTTGAGTGCTTTCTGCCTTTTCCGCTCCCTCTATGCGGCTTTGGCCACCTCTTACTCTACCGCCTATTTGGCCATGGCTGCTTCAAAGTCAGCCCACATAGGTGTGAGGTCGCGAGCGGCGATGAACTCGGCACGGCAGGATGCCATCGCTTCCCTACCATTTTTTGTGTAGTCGTGGGAGGCGAGGAACTCGGTGTGGCGGGATGCCATCGCTTCCTTACCGGTTAGTGTGTGGCGTGGTGGCATGAACGATGCTTGGTGAGAGCTCTGGGGCGGAGTGGCCCGACAACCGTATAGTGCATTGGTTTGTCAAGAGCTCAAGGACAGACGACCAAGGAAATTTGGATTCCCCTTCGATCCTGGTCATTTATTATGGAGTAAAATGCATTGGCGGTCATCGAACTTGTCTTGATAGCTCACTTTGATCATTGTACTTAAGAATATGGTCAATACGGTCATTATATATGAGATATGGTGATTATACGGTCACTGGCTCAGCGTATAGCTCCGTATTTGTCTAGTTGACCAGTAAAACAGTCCACATGCGCCTCATCAGCTCGTGTTCTGTATCTATCTATCTATATATGTGGGCCTACCTGTCAGTGGGGAAAGAAATAAAAACCAAAATTATGCATATGTGAGGAATCAAACCACAGACTCGTCACTGCAACGGACACTCGTTAGCCAAATAAAAATGAAATACTTTGCGTTAAATGCACAAACCGATTTTTTAATATTATACGTGATGCACACATTAGCGCACACCATCCACAGACGCAAGTAGCATGTACGCGTACAGACACTCACGCTCACGCTGTCAAACCATGGTAATGCATGCACGTCGCCCTCTCAATCAAAGTCCTGCTCATGGGGCAACGCAAACGGCGAGCCCGTCACGTGCGCGCCCCGGCGGTGCCTGGCATTACTGTTTAGACATTTGCTGGCGGCTTCTGCAAACACCGAGCATGTATTCACCTGGCTCAACACCAACGTCATACTCGTGCTTGGGCGCCGAGCTGCTCGACATTAGCCATGGCTCTGCACACGACGCGACGACGTGACTCGGTGCCTTGCTCATGTATATCATCCATCACAATGGCAATCTATAAACATCCTAGCTAGAGAGGATACTATGGTACCTATATATGTATCATGAGCGACCGATGATAGTGCCACTGCACACGAGTGTGTGTTTGATTGATTCATCCATTATTCGTAAGTTATGCATGGCTGTGTGTGTCTAATGGTGGTCGTCGAAGGCTAGCTGGCGACAAGAGCGGTTGCATGGACGCCTGGTTGTCTATACGTGCCGCATACGCTTCAAAGGCTCATCATCCATGAGTTCACATAATTTATTTCAGTACCATCATAAGCGTAACTGCGTAAGTGCGTCCGCGTGCGTGCTAGTATGTATTGTGTGCGTGTGCGTGCAAACTACGTGTGTGTATGGGTCTTCCACATGCATGCATGTGCATCGCATTTGCTCCTTGCAAAAACACCTCATTTCGTTAGCTCGTAGGGCTTTACTGGAGTGGTTCGGGGTTGATTCCCCACCCATGCAACGCATAATTTAGCTTTTCTAATTTATTTATTTTTGACCCATTGACCGTAGAACCTGGGTGAGGCGCATGTGGACTGTTTGACCGGTCAACCAGACAAAATACGGAGCTATATGCTAAGCTAGTGACCGTATAATCATCTTAAGTCGTATATAGTGACCGTATTAATCGTATTCTTAAGTACAGTGGCCAAAGGGAGCTATCGAGACAAGTTTGATGACTGCTAGTGCATTTTACTCTTTATTACCGCACACGGTTACTTTCCGTTGCCTATGGAAACTGTGTGCACTGACCCTATTGTGGGTTGCTTTCTGATTGGCCGCCACCCCAGCCATGCGGATCGCACACGTGCACCGTGATCGAACGGCATTCCACGTCCCTATCATCACACCCGTGTAGCTGTAGCTGGGATTTGATGTTTTTGCACCTCCGTCCTGGTTAATGCATGTAACTACAAATAATATCACTAGAAACTATGTTTATTAGTAAGGTATACATGCATTGCACGCATGAGATTTGGCAACCAAATTATGAATAAATACCATACTATAGCATGCAATCTTTGAGTCATATATGCATGATGTAGATGTTCGTTGGGTCTGTTTGGTTGGAGTTAGTGTGGCCAAGCAAAAGTGTGGCCTGCCACACAAGTATGGCAAGCCACACAAGTGTGGCTGAGAAATTGGATGCCAAACTTTGGCAAAAGTTGGCAAAAAAATTGTCTCTATGACAAGTGGACCATAGGGGCAATACAGTGTGGGAAGCCAAAGTGTGGCAAAAACCAAACACATACCAACTAAACTGTGGCTGCCAAATTTTGGCTTGGCAAACTATGGCTGGGAACCAAACAACCCCTAATCCTTATAGTGGTAGTAAATTTCTACAAAATGCACATAATGGCCTAACTATGGTAAATGAACCCGGAGAAGTGCCAAATTTGAACACGGTGCTTTGTAGGGTGTATGTTGACCATAGAAAAAAAGTGAACTGTCACATTAATTGAGTACTTTTGCAAACTACAAAAACAATATACCACCACGCCAGCGTCTGACCGCCCTGGCCAACCGAAACCCCTTCCATCGCTAGCGCGCGCTTCCCGCCTGAAATGGTCACCGTCGCTCCAGAATGTCAATGTCGCATTCACGCCCGACGCGACATCTCATTGGCGCCGGCATTGCAGCAGCGCGACGATCGAGAGAGCACCACCCGCGCGGCATCCCGATGCAAGCGACTGCTCCGCGTTAATGGCACCACGGCCATCCGTCCGTCTGCCGCCCACATTAATGACACGCGGCTACCGACGAACCTACTCCGGCGCCAGCCGTCCATCCGTCTGCTGTGGCTCAATGCCATTCGCTCACTATATTAACTTCAGCCCCAGCCCCCAGCCATAGCCAAACACCCATAGTCATTCTCCTCTGGTCCCTTCCTTCTATCGGCACCACTCCAACCATGGCCTCCTCGCGCTCCAAAGCTCTCTTGGACGTACTATCGCAGGAGCAGATGGAGGACATCGCTGGCTCCGCTCCGGGCATGCTCCAAAGCTCTGTTGGACGTACTGTCGCAGGAGCAGACAGAGGACATCACCGGCTCCCCCCGGTCGCCCTCCGCTGCCACGACCACGAAGCCAGCACGCATGCACAGGTGCAGCCGGAAGTGAGGAAGAGTAGTATATGGTAGGTCACCGCCGCTCTGGTCGTAGGAAGGCCACCGCCCCTCCACTCAGTTGACGCCAAGCTTGGTGGGGTAAACATCGGCGGCCGATTAGCCGCTTGACGGCGACATGGAGGCAGAAACCTTCAGAACCTTGTGCTATGGAGGAGGAGGTTATCGAGGCGAAGCTGGACAAAGCCGAGGCGGATGAGGCGGAGGCAAAGGCAATAGCCGGAGCGTCAGTTCTCGGGGCTCATGGCCGGACATGGTGGTTGGGCGCCAGCGATCGTTTATATTAGGTTTACAGTAGGTTTTAGTACGTTTGTGCAAAATATGTAATGAATTTTGTCCAGTTTATTGGAAAAGTTTTCGAAATGTAATGAATTTCATCCAGTTAATTTGAAATTTGCTTTGTTTGCATGAATTTCGTCTGATTAGTTCATCTAGTTGTCGAAAGGTATGCAGGCAGCATTGGATGGCATCCTCTGGCTCAGTGTCCTTGGACAGATGCCGGTGTAAATTTGTGGCTCAACGCTGGAGAGGCCCTAACTATCATGCTATAATCGCTAACAGTGCTCCATTATTTTGCAGGGAACAGTTATCCCTCAATCAAAATCACATTCGCCGTGTGTTTCGCACTCCTCCCATGTAAGAATGGAGACGCTTGCTTACATAAAAATGGAGCAAGTGGACGACACTGTAGCACGTCATATCACTCAAACCCACTAGGCCAAACTAGCCCGCCTAACGCGTGGGAAAGCCCCGCCCTCGTCATTTTGTTCTGGATTTCTATCGATCGATCGCACGAAAATGTTACACTTTGCAAGTTCAAAAGGAAAAGGCTGCACACTTAAAGCACGCCTGTCGCGTTCGCGTCGCACCCCTGACAGTCCGGCTCGCACGCCGCTCACCACAGAGGACATGCGTGATACGTCATCGTCGTATCTACTATTCCTAACGATTGTCCTCTTGTTTTGGACTCTAATTTGGATGATTTGAATGAACCTAACCCGAGCTACCGTTGTTTTCAACAGAACTACCATGGTGTTGTTTTTGTGCAGAAACAAAAGTTCTCGGATTGAAACGAAACTTTGCGAGGATTTTTTATACAATAAAAGAGAATTACTGGAGCCAAGAACCACCGGAGGGGGCACATGGGTGGGCACAGCCCACCAGGGCACGCCCCCCTACTGGCGCGCCCAGGTGGGTTGTCCCCACCTGGTGGCCCCGCAGACCTCAACTCTGATACTACAAAATCACATTTACGGAGGAAAAAATCATGGAGGAAGAATTATCACGTTTCATGAGACGGAGTGGCTGCCATCTCATGTTCTTCATCGGGAGGCCACATCCGGAGTCCGTTTGGGGCTCCGGAGAGGGCGATCTTCGATCTTCGTCATAACCAACCCTTCTCCATTGCCAATTCCATGATGCTCCCAACGGGAGTGAGTAATTACTTCGTAGGCTCGCTGGTCGGTGAGGAGTTGGATGAGATTCATCATGTAATCGAGGTTGTTTTGTTAGGGCTTGATCCCTAGTATCCATTATGTTCTGAGACTGATGTTGCTGTGACTTTGCCATACTTAATGCTTGTTGTCGGTGTTCTGGGACCGGGGGTGCCCAGACTTGCCTGCCTGCGGCCCATGACGTGGCTCCACCAGCGGCCTAGTACGACCCAGCTCTAGCAGCAACAGCTCAAGACCCTCGCGAGGGGCCAAGCCTTGCGAGGCGGACGACACCAAGACCTCCCTGGGGGGCAGCTGTCGGCGTTCTGGGAACGGGGGTCCCCAGACTTGCCTGCCTGCGGCCCATGGCGTGGCTCTGCTGGGAGGCCCGTGCGGCCCATCTTCATCAACAAGGCATCCAAGACCCTCGCGAGGGGCCAAGCCTCGCGAGGCGAACGACGCAAGACCTCCTCAGGAGCGGCCTCGCCAGGCAGGCTCGCGAGGGGCGGAGAGATCAAGGCAAGGTAAACCTCGTGAGGTTCTCGTGATGTGAGCCATGACGATTGAGACCAGGCGGGCGCCAGCGCGCGCAGCGTCCTTGTTTCCTCTTTGGTGCTAAGGAGGCAAGCGCAGGCGCGGAGTACCGAGGCATCAAGTAAAGGTTTCCATATCAGTGCAACGAGACCAAGACCAGCAGGACGGCAAGACGGAGGTCACCATGGAGCCCAAGGCGGCGCCACCACCAGAGCCTTTTGCAGGCGAAGACCGCTTTTGTCAGGATGAGCTGTACTAGCTGTCCCCTTTCAAATTGGCCGTTGTTGGCTCCCTTCCCGCTCAATATTTGGGGAGAGGACCAGGGCCTCTATAAATAGGACTAGCCACCAAAGTAGGAGGCAACTCGAACGGAGCCTCAGGCATCTCATCTTTAGTAATCCTCACCCACACAAGTTTGCCAAGCACAAGAACACCTCATCCTCAGGAGGCTGTTCTTCCCCCTTTGTACTGTTCATCATCAGCCCAAGAGGCAATCCACCACCACACTGGAGTAGGGTATTACACCACAATGGTGGCCCGAACTAGTATAAATCTTGTGTCCCTTGTGTTGTGAGTTCGTTCTTGAGATCTTAGCAAGCTAGGACGTGGATCGGTAGGGGGAGAACTTCACGTGCATCCCAGTGTTTGAACCTTAAGGGTTTTGTCGAAACCCGTGATCCAACATTTGGCATGCCAGGTAGGGGTGCGCGAGAGCCTCTTCCCCACCAGTCGATCCACTGATGCTCCGCGGTTCCGATGTCCGGTGACCCGAGGGCTGACGCCGACCGCTGGGAAGCCTGGCCCGCCCGGGCGGCGCCGCCTACCCAGGAAGACCTCAACCCCGCGCTCCAGGCGGCACGGGCGCCACCTAACGCTGCTGGGCGCGGGCGGTGCGACCAGGCGCCGTCCACCCTTACTCCATGACAAGCGCGAGCCGCTGCAAGGGCCGCAAGCCACGCCACGGCAACGGCGCCACACACCCGGCGGGAGCAGGCGAACATGCGGGACGCACTCACAGTGGCACGGGAGCTGCTGTAGTGCCGACTGATGGAGAGCGGCCGGGATGCGCTGCTGGAACGCGTCGCCGAGCTACTAGACGCGGCGGCCACGGGAGCGCCGCCCTTCTGCTATCTACTCACGCCTCAGGCGGCGGCTGGGTCCCACGGCGGGCCACGCCGCACCCGCGTGTTCTCGGGTGCGCCCGGGGGCCTCGTCAACGTCAACATGACCCACGGTGGAGGGCGCCCTGCCGCGCCCGCACCACCCCAGATGGGAGCGGGCACAAGTGTTGCCGCGTACGGCCCCATCAGAACACCGCCCTGCCACCCTCAGGACGGTGTGACCTGCCGAGCAACATGGAGCGTGGGGCACTTCGGCGAGGTCTTCGGGGCAGCGGCCTCGGAGGCCTACGTGTCCCGGACCAGGAGTACACGCCGGAGGACGACCCGACTCGTTTCTCGGACCAGGATGGGAGGAGGAGGCGTTAGGAGCTGGACCCTTCCAGGAGCCGCCAGAGAGCCCCACCAGCCGCGTCGTTGACAACAGATACAGGGTACCCCTAATTCCTCAGGGACAAGCTTATGCTAACCATGAGTCACAGGTGAACCAGGTCACGGCATCGGGCGATGTTTCCGGCACAGCGATGCCCGCCCCATCAGGAGAGACCCATTGGGGGCTGCGTGGGAGGAGCCAGGAGCAAGGCCCCTCCCCGCGCCGCACGGAGCAAGGCGTTACCCGGAGGTAGGCCCTCTGTCGGGAAGGCGCCAGCGAGCCCTACCTCGACAGAGGACCCGTGGTCGCCGAGGGCGCCGCTGGCGTCCCCTCTGCCCCTTTGGTGTCGTCCTGGTCTCCGGTCGTCCCAACGTTGGTGGAGGGTGGCGCAAAGCGGGGCCCTCATCTGGCGATATGAAGTAAGGCTCACGCCTGTGAAGATCGCCGCCCGAGAGACTCTCACGTAATAATGAGTGGGGTTGTACACGCCCCGGAGCCTCAGGAGAGCCGCCCTCAGGCCTCGGGGGCTCCCTCCCACGTCCTAGTGGCAGCACTTAGCTCCGCGCTGGTGAGAAGACTTGAAGACAAGAAGACTAGACTAGGCGCCGGACGCGGCCATTTGCTTTGGATCTCTTTTCTGTAGCCTTGCCTTCTGGATTTGGATTTGAGTTGTAGTTGAATTTTCATTGATGAGTGCGGGGGGGGGGGGGGGTGCTTTTTCTCGTTCGACGGTTTCTCGCTATCTAGTTCTTGCCTTACCCCAGAGCTTACGCTCGCTGCCTCCCCTTCGCGGGCTCCTCACGAGCGGGGCAAGGCGCAGCATGCGCGCCGCGCGCGTCGACGCCGGATTCTCGCGAGGCCCTCTTGGGCGAGTCAGCAGACTCTTCAGAAGTTCCTCAAGAGCTCATGACTTTACGACCCAGCTCGGGGCATGCGCTGGCTAAGGTAAGCCACACCGAAGACTCTCCATCGGACTCACAGTCACGCAAAGACGCATAACCAACTTGACATAGAAGAATAAAAACTGTGATTTGTTTACATGAGGGGCTCCCCCTCTCAAAATTCTCTTACAATCTTTAGGGGCCGCGCCCAAGTTTTTTAGGGTAAAAAGCAGGGAAACGTTGGATCAGCCGGAAATGTCGCTCGCCGCGTCCCCCATGTCATCTTCAGACGCACCGTTGGCGTCACTGTCGCCATCGTTGGCGTCGCCTCAACCTTCACCGTATATCTGGCCATGGGCAGGGCCGGGCCGGGCTTGGGCTGGGCCTGAAAAAGCCCATGACAGAAAACTGAGGCCCAGGCCCTACCATCAGGCCTACTTTTCAAGCCCAAGCCTGGCCCATCTGGTAAAAAGCCCTGAAAAGCCCTTAGGGCTTAGGGCCGTGGGCCGGGCCTCTTCCTTAAAATGCCAATATGCCAAGCCCAAGCCCGTCCAGGCCCTGCTGGTGGGTTCAAAATTCAGGCCCAAGCCCAGCCCATGGGCAAGCCCATCGGGCCTAGGCCCTGGATTTTAGGGCCGGGCCTGGGTGGGCCGACAGGGCCGGGCCTGAGATGGCCAGGACTACTTCACCGGTGTCGGCATCGCTGTCGTCGACCACGTCGCCTTCGTCTGCAGCAACCACCACCACGTCGTCTTCAAAAGCGAAGGCTCTGACCAAGGCGTCCACGTTGTCCTCCACCCACCGTGCCAGGTCGCCCCGGATGGCCTGCGGAACTGGGGCGACGACGGCGTCAAAGTGTTCTGGAGGTGGCTGAAGACATAGGAGAACGCGCGCCCGAGCAAGCCGCGACTCCTCTCTTCGACAAGCTGGCGAGCTCTATCGGATTAAGCTTCAAGACGCGTCACCAGGTCGCAGAAGAAGCAAAGATGGCTGGCGTAGTCGTCCGTATGAGGACAAGGGGCATTCTCGTCGCAGATATGGCCCAGCGTAGTGTTAGCCCTGTTCCTGAGGACCTGGAGCATGGGGCATGCTCGCGCTCCAATGTCCGACGCTGAAGCACCTCCTCCTTGTTCAGCCGCGCAACGGCCTCGGCGACATCAACCAGTTTCAGAAGAGAAAGCACCTCGGCGCGGGCGGAGGCCAACTCTGCCTGCGCCGTGACCAGGGCGGCTGCCGTGGCCTCCTCGCACCTCTCTACCTCAGCGAGCCTCGGCCCAAGGGCAGCGGCCCTGCCTGTAGCCTCAGTCTCCACAGGTTGCAGCTTTAGGTCATGCCTACCCTCAAGACCCGCGCAAACTTCAGCCACCCGGTGATCGACCTCCTCGTGAGCCTTGGCCTCGCGCGCACCAACGACATCTTCCGCTTGGGTAACTTGACGCTCCCTCGTCTCCAGCCGCTCAAGCTCAAGGCTATGCTCCATGGCCTCCAGTGCCAACGCCTTCTCGCGCCTCCGGATCTCTTCTTCTTCGGCGGGCGTCCCCCTAAGCAACGCAAGGACGGCTTTGCGCGCCTCCACCTGCTGCTCCAGGGACGCGCTCCAGGCCTAGAGCTCCCACGCGCGCTTCTCCGCAGCCTCGCGACGGTGGTCAGCCTCGCGAGCTTCCTCCAAAGCTCTGGAGCAAGCCTCACGAGAGACCTTAAGAGATGCCTTGGCCTTTGCATTGTCAAGATCACGCTGACGACGGCCAAGGTTGATAGCCACCTTCAACTTGTGCCACTCCTCTGCCAACCGAAGACCCTCGGCCTCAAGGCGCGCGTCGACACCCGCAAGTTCTTCACCGAGTCGGTTCATCGCGCCCATCGCCTCCTGGAAGAACTCATGATGAACAACGCTTCGCCCGTACTCGAACTCAAGTGCACGGCCCATCTCGTCCTCCGCCACGGGGGCTGTGGGCGAGGCCTGGAGCGGTGCGCCCCCTCTCAGTAGGGGGCTAAGAGCTGGTGCTGCCCCAGGCGCCAGCCGGGCCTCGCGAGGGCCCCGAACTAGACGGAGCCCGCTGCTTGAAGAGGAGCCGAAGACTGAAGCCAACCAGCCACCGTCCATGACCAGAGGAGGGGTTCTGGGCACGCCCGCCAAGCTCCAAGCAAGGCTGCGAAGGAGGGGCGATGAGGCCGTGGGCTCAAGGTGCCATGGAAGCGAGCGCGCCCCTCCAACCGACCCTGCGCCGGGAGCGGCGCGCGGGCGCGGGACTCTCAAGGTCAGCGGGGGAGTCGAGGAGAGAGGAGGCTGCTCCTCAGGAGATGCAACGGCCTTGGCGGAAGGGACCCTGAAGGACCACCGTCAGAAAGGAAAGCAACACTCAAGAAATCACTAAGGTACAGTACTTACTCATCAACGGCGATGTACTTCCTTTGCTTCAACGGCCCGAAGATACCGCTGCTGCTCGGGGATCCTTTCCTCTTGCGGAGCTCCTCGAAGTCCACACAAAGCCGGCCGAAGCGCTGGACGTGGCGGACGGCGCGGGGAGCGACCGGAGAAGCGCTCGAAGGGACAGCTTCAGGGGTGCCGGGCTGCGGAGAGCAATCGGGTGTCGTCTCACCGCGACCTCCCGATACCTCCGGAGCTTTGGCCTTGGGAGCCGCGTGCTGCATTATCTCAACGACCGACACCCCAGGGGAAGGATCATGAGTTCCTGAGGACGATGCCCCATGAGCCCCAGACGACATCTGCACCTCAGCACTCGTGCCTCCAGCCTCCGGCGGTGCTCGTCCCCCTGCATCCACCTTCGGGGCGAGCTCGGCGCCAGCGACCAAGAAGGGAACCACGTTGACAGGGTTCTCACGGGGCCCCACCAGGCCGTCCGGGCGCAACCCCCACTCATCAAAGGAAGGCATGTTCTCTACAAATTCTACCTTGTTCGTGCAGTAGTATAGCAGACACCTCTTCCCAGGCATGTCGTCTGGCGAAGGGACACCCGTCAGGACCTCGAGCACTGTTCGCCGCGTCTCAAGAGGGAGCCTGGACTCCTGAAGCCTCATATGGTTCTGACTACTGAGCAAAGCCCACATCGGGCGAGAATGGCGCTGAAGCGGAGCGACTCGGCGCCTGATGAACTCCTTCACCACCATAGGCGTTGTCACGCCGCGGTCCTTCAACCTCCTCAGCCTGAGCCAGACGGGGACAATACAGGGGCTCGCGAGCTTCTCATGGCCCCAACCAGGGTTGGGGACGGCAGGCGCCGATGAAGAATGGAGCAGAAGGCTGAGCACCCCAGCATCGACAAATACCCACCGTGTCCGAAACTCGCTCGTGGATGGAGGAAGCTCGAAGTCGATCCCTGCGCCTGCCGTCGCAGCCACAACATGGAAGCTCACGCACCCCAAGCTTTGCCGAGGATCAATCAGGTGCAACAAGAAGAAGTGGCGAAGAAGGGCCACGGAAGGGGCAATGCCCACCATGGCCTCACACACAAAGGCGAAGACGGCAAGGAGGGTCACGGATCGGGGGTCAAGATGCATCAAGTGGATCTGATAGTGTTCCAGCACTGCGTTGAAGAAGGCGGAGAAAGGGGGGACCAGGCCAGCCCAAAGAGCATCGATGAAGATTGGGACCTTGGTGGCTGCCCGGTCAATACGAGCACGAGACGCAGGCCAAGCCGCCATCTTCCCCCACTCATTGAAGCTGGAGGCGAGCATGGGGCGCACCTTGCCCATGGCCTCATCATTGAGCACCAGCGATCGGCCAACCGCGGGCTCGATGGCCGGAGGCGCGCCGGCAGAAGATAGAGGCTCCTTCCCCTTGTTAGCTTGTTTCGGTGCCATGGCGATGGAGCGGGCAGAGCGCAGGCCAGATTGGGAGGAGGAGGAGCAGAGTCTCTGGAAGCAGAGGAATCGGGACAGTATGGCGCGGGTGATCGAAGAATAACTGTGTAGGTTGCGGGGGCCGCATAGCCAGGCGGATTCCAAGACAGCATGGGGAAGCGGAGATGCCCACATCCAATCAACTGCCACGCGTCGACCAAGGCCGCAGGCTTTTGGGGCCCGCGGCGCTCCACGCTTGACCTTTAGCTTCGCCTCGAAGCCAAGCCCGAGCGCGCCTTGGGCCCGGGGGCTACTGTCGGCGTTCTGGGAACGAGGGTCCCCAGACTTGCCTGCCTGCGGCCCACGGCATGGCTCTGCTAGCAGGCCCGTGCGGCCCATCTTCATCAACAAGGCATCCAAGACCATCGTGAGGGGCCAAGCCTCGCGAGGCGGACGATGCAAGACCTCCTCAGGAGCGGCCTCGCCAGGCAGGCTCGCGAGGGGCGGAGAGATCAAGGCAAGGTAAACCTCGCGAGGTTCTCGTGATGTGAGCCATGACGATCGAGACCAGGCGGGCGCCAGGCGGGCGCCAGCGTGCCCAGCGTCCTTGTTTCCTCTTTGGTGCTAAGGAGGCAAGCGCAGGCGCGGAGTACCGAGGCATCAAGCAAAGGTTTCCATATCAGTGCAACGAGACCAAGACCTGTAGGACGGCAAGACGGAGGTCACCATGGAGCCCAAGGCGGCATCACCACCAGAGCCTTTTGCAGGCACAGACCGCTTTTGTCAGGATAAGCTGTACTAGCTGTCCCCTTTCAAATTGGTCGTTCTTGCAGTCACAGCCTGGAAGCTCACGCACCCCGAGCTTTGCCTCTCCGTCTGCTCCGCCCGCTTTGCTCCCCCGTTCAGCTCTCATAGAGGGCGCCGCTCCATCGACCGGACCGGCGGGCCCGCACGGAGGCGCTGTGGGGCTCCGGGCCTTCACCCCCGCCTTGCGGCAGGTACAATGGCTGCACTAGTTCAAGCCGGAGATGCCACCTCGCTACTTTGGCGCGGCGGATCCAACGGCCTTCCTCCAGGCGTACGAGGAGGCCGTTCGGGTGGCCGGAGGCGACGACCAGGTCATGGCCAACTGGTTCCCCATGGCCCTCACTAGCGTGCCACGCGCCTGGCTGCTCAACCTGCCGGAGTCCTCTGTGGCCTCCTGGGAGGAGCTGCACGATCTCTCCATCACGCGCTTCACGGCACCGGCGCTCCTCTCCATCGCAGCCCTCCTTGGTGGTTCATAGGTGCCGCCCTTGGATCGCCACGTCAAGCAGTTCGTCCGCCAGATGGGCACCGCCCGTGTGCAGCAGGGGGCTCCTCCGGGATGGGCAGCACCCAAGGCCGATCTCACCTTCGACTCGGGGGACCATCCGGCAACCACCGCGGGCTCGGGCGCGCTCCCGATGCTCTACACACCCACCATCTACAACGTAGCGGTTAGCAAGACCCTTATCGATGGCGGGGCCGACCTCAACGTGCTCTCCATGGAACTTTCAGCTTGCTCCACGTGCCGCTCGGCCAGCTCCATCCCACCAAGCCCGTCTCCGGAGTTGGTGATGGTTCCACCAGCCCCCTAGGGCAGATCCGCCTCCCCATCACCTTTGGCACTCGTGACAACTACTGCACCGAGCTTATTGACTTCGACATCGCCCGCATCGGCCTCCCGTATAACGCCATCCTCGGGTACCCAGCCCTGGCCAAGTTCATGGCGGCAACCCATCCTGCTTACAACGTCATGAAGATGCCGGGGAGCAGCGGCATCCTCACCATGGCCGGAGACACCAAGGAGGCCCTGACGGTCCTTAGGCTCACCTTCAGGGCCGCAGTGGCAGCACGTCCCGCGGACAAAGCAGCGTCTGGGGCCCAGGGGGCTGCATCGGCAAAGAAGAAGCAGTTATTCTGACAAGACCGGGCCAAGACGAAGCAAGTACCAGTCGATGAGGATGGGGCCTCAGGAGCCACCTTCACCATAGGTGCCGACCTCGCCCCGGACCAAGAAGAGGCACTGGTGAAATTCCTGCGCGCGAACAAGGAGGTATTCGCCTGGGAGCCCAAGTAGCTAGTGGGGGTCCCAAGTGGGGGTAATCGAGCACCACTTGAGGGTGTGCCCTAATGTGCGCCCGGTGAAGCAGAAGGCGCGACGACAGTCTACAGAGAAGCAGTCCTTCATCGTTCAGGAGACCCGCAAGCTGCAAGCAGCGGGTGTCATCCGCGAGGTCCGGTACCCGGAGTGGCTGGCGAACCCAGTCGTCGTGCCCAAGAAGGGCGGGAGGGAATGCATGTGTGTCGACTTCACCAACCTCAACAAGGCCTGCCCTCAGGACCCATTCCCGCTTCCGCGCATTGATCAGATTGTTGACTCCACCACCAAGTGCGACCTGTTATGCTTCCTAGATGCCTTTTCAGGCTACCACCAGATCAAGATGGCGGTGCAAGGCGTCGAGAAAACGGCCTTCTTGACCCCATGTGGGGTGTACTGCTACACCTGCATGCCGTTCAGGCTGCATAACGCTGGGGCAACCTTCCAGCAGCTGATGCACATTGCCCTAGGCCAGCAGCTCGGTAGGAATGCTGAGGCCTACGTGGACGACATCATGGTGAAGTTCCGGGAGGCAAAAACCCTCATCCAGGATCTGGAGGAAACATTCGCCAGCCTTCGCAAGGTGGACCTGCGGCTCAACCCAGAGAAATGCGTGTTTGGCGTCCCCTTGGGTAAGCTGCTGGGGTTTCTAGTGTCGCACAGGGGAATCGAGGCGAACCCAGAGAAGGTCAAGGCAATAGAAGAGATGAGCCCGCCGCAGACCATCAAAGAAATGCAAAAGCTGGCGGGCTGCGTGACTTCACGCTTCATCTCCAAGCTGGGGGAGCGCGCCCTCCTGTTCTTCAAGCTGATGAAAAGGAAGGGCCCATTCGAGTGGACTCGGGAGGCTGACGCGGCGTTTTGAGACCTCAAGAGATACCTAACCAGCCCATCGGTGATGGTGGTGCCGCGTCCTCTCGAGCCCCTAGGGCTTTACCTGGCCGCCACGCCTCATTCTGCTAGCGCAGCGCTGGTGGCCGTCTGGGAGGAGCGCCAGGCCAAGAGCCTGCCGCACGGCGCTGCACATTCGATCGGGGTGACACTATACCAAGACGGCGCCCCTGAAGGCACAACAACGCCAGCAGAGTACCAGGCCCCACAAGACGGCGCTCCTGAGGCTGAGGTTTCCCCAACAGGCGACCAAGCTCCTGAGGCGCCCTAGCCTCAGGAGATCTCGGACTCCACCAACACTTCCGCCCTCGTCGAACACCCGGTGTACTTCGTCAGCACGGTACTGCACGACGCGCGGGCGCGCTACCCCATGCCACAGCAGCTTTTGCGCGCTCCCCATCAAGGTCGTCTCAGCTTACCCACTGGAGAGGGTACTCCGAAGCCCCAATGCTGCGGGGAGGGTCGCCCAGTGGAACATCGAGCTGTAGGCATTCCAGCTGGAGTTCAGCACCACCAGGGTCATTAAGGGAGCCGCGCTTGCTGGCTTTGTGGCGGAGTGGACTGACGCTCTAGGGCCCGGAGCGGGCGAGGACCGGTCTCTCTCGCCAGGGAGCGCGACACCAGACAGCTGGGTCATGTACTTTGACGGTGCCTTCGCGCGCCAGGGCACGGGGGCTGGAGCCGTGCTCATCTCGCCCACCTAGGACAAGCTCTACTACACCGTGCAGCTCTGCTTGCAGCGGGGCGAGAAGGTCTCCAACAAAATCGTGGAGTACGAAGGCCTGATTGCTGGCCTCAAGGCTGCGGCGGCCTTGGGAGTGAAGCGCCTCACCATCAAGGGCGACTTTCAGCTCCTCGTCAACTTCTCCAACAAGGTATATGAACCGAAGGATGAGCATATGGAGGCATACCTGGCAGAGGTACGCCAAATGGAGAAGCAATTCTTGGGCCTGGAGCTGCAGCACGTCCCGCGTGGCACGAACAAGGAAGCTGACGACATCAAGAGGGCGTCTAGACGGTAGCCGCAGGAGCTTGGTGTTTTTGAGGAGCGACTCTTCAAGCCTTCGGCGCCCCCCCCCCGGCTGCGAAGCCAACACCGCCTCAGGAGGAGCTCCCCACACCGCCAACCTCGGGAGCCCCCGCCTGCGGTCCGACCTCAGGAGCACAATTGCTCCTCGCAGTCGAACCTTAGGAGGGGTGCTGGACTGAGGAGTTCAAGGCGTACTTGTTGCGGGGAACCTTGCCGGGGAAGGAGGACGACACAGAGCGAGTGGCCCAGCAGGCCACAGCCTACTGCATTCAGGACGGTGAGCTGTACCGAAAACAGCCAAATGATGTTTCCTTGCGATGCATCTCCAGGGAGCAGGGGCACGAACTGTTAACTGACATACATGGAGGGGACTGCAGGCATCACTCGTCATCATGCACCTTGGTGGGCAAGGTGTTCGGCAGCGGGTTCTACTGGCCTACGGCACTCAACGACACAACCGAGCTGGTGAGGTCCTGTGAAGCCTGCCAGTTCCATGGCAAGCAAATCCACCAGCCTGCCCAGGGCCTCAAGACTATCCCGCTCTCATGGCCGTTCATGGTCTGGGGGCTGGACATCTTGGGACCGTTCCCTCGAGCGCCCGGGGGCTACCGCTACCTCTACGTCGCCATCGACAAGTTCACCAAGTGGACAGAGGTGGAAGCCGTCCGCACCATCCCAGCCGGCTCGGCAGTCAAGTTCATCAAGGGCCCCATGAGCCGGTGCGGGGTCCCTAATCGCATCATCACCGACAATGGCTCGCAGTTTACTAGCAACCTTTTCAAAACGTATTGTGCTAACCTTGGAACACAGATATGCTATGCCTCAGTAGCGCACCCCAGGACCAACGGCCAGGCCGAGCACGCCAACACGGAGGTCCTGAAAGGCCTCAAGGCAAAAACTTTCAAGAAGAAGCTCGAAGCCTGCAGCAGGGGCCGGCTGGATGAGCTCCAGTCCGTGTTGTGGTCCATCCGCACCACCGCCACCAAGCCTACGAGCGAAACTCCATTCTTCCTCGTCTACGGAGCCAAAGCGGTTCTCCCACACGAGGTCAGGCATCGCTCTGCACGGATCTTGGCATTTGACGAGGCACGCCAGGACGCCACACGGGGGATGGATCTCGTGCTGGGGGAGGAACGCCGCCATCAAGCCTCGCTCCGAGCGGCAAGGTGCCAGCAGGCGCTGTGACGGTACCACTGCCGCAGCGTCCACTCCAGGACGCTCGATGTGGGTGATCTCGTCCTACGGCGGGTGCTCTCCAGGGAAGGGCTGCATAAGCTTTCACCCATGTGGGAGGGCCCGTTTAGGGTCGCCCGCATCTCCAGGCCTGGCGCCTCGCGCCTGGAGACGTAGGACGGGACCCCCATCCAGAACGCCTGGTACATCCAGCACCTTCGGAAGTTCAACCCATGAAGCAAGGCCCAGTGCCTATGAAGGTCTCCGCTCGTGACACTCTCACGTAATAATGAGTGGGCTGTACACGCCCTGGAGTCTCCAGAGTGCCGCCCCCCCGGCCTCGAGGGCTCCCTCCCACGTCCTAGTGGCAGCACTTAGCTCCGCGCTGGTGAGAAGACTAGACTAGTTGCCGGAGCGACTGTTCATTTGCTTTCTGTAGCTGGTTTGCAACCTTTTAATGAAATTTGGAGTTCGCATGCTTTTAGTTGCCTGTCCAATTTCCCCATTCGTTTTCTCTTTCGCGTTTTAACCCTGGTTCGGGAGGAGCGGTAGTTGCCCGTCGCTCCTTCTCGCGAGTCTCGCGTGCGGGGGCTGGGCAGGTGTGTGCGTGCGACGGGCTCGCCCCGCGCAGCAAACACACTTCGCCGTAGCCCCGCTCCCTCGGAGCTTCGGCTTTTTTCCACTCTCGCGAGACGCCCTCGGGAAAGCTCGTGATTTACGCACCCTCTTGATGTCCATGCCCCCCGGGTACTGCGATGAGGTGCGCTAAGCCACGACAGACTCACACCTAAGGGCTCGCGCAAATAAGGATAAGGCACCCGATAGAGTTTTTAATGACTCCACAGCTTCATGACACCCCCTGAGGTCAGGGACTCCCGAGCCAGCAGCAAGAAGAGCCTCACCAGGTAGCAGAATGTGCACTCTCGCGAGGAGGAGAACTACCGCAAGCATATCAAGCTAAGTATCCTACCATACCTATTTGAGACTGAGCACCACGGCAAAACATCGGAGCAATAAGCATAACATAGTAGCACAAATACCATAGTTCATTACACGCCCTCACAGGGCCCCATGCTTGTTTTTAATTGCAGGAAAAAAAACAAGAGAGGCGGAAAAACCAAAGCGGCACGCACAGCCACAACAGCTCATGAGGGATGGCTCCAAGGGCCCCCGGACTCAGCCAGAGCCTTCCTCGCGCTTCACCGGAGCACGGCGGGACGACCCACCGCCATCCTGGCGGCGCGGCGGCTGGTCGTAGCCGCCGCTACAAGTGCTCTCGCTGGAAGGGGAACCACCACCACTGGACGAGCCGCGGCCGTCGCCGAGGGCAAGCTCGCCTTCCGCGCCGCAGCGGCCGTCGCCGAGGGCAAGCTCGCCTTCCGCGCCGCAGCGGCCGTCGCCAAGTCCAAGCCCACCGTCGTCGTCGCTGTCCTCGGGGCAGCATCCTGCGCGGCGAACATCTTCCCCAAACACCCTCACGTAGAGGGTCGCGACGCCGTCGTATTTGAAGTGGAGGGTGCACCTCCTACTCAGGCCACGAGCACGGGCGAACGTCTGCCAACCGCGGGCCAGGACCGCTTTGCCCGAGGCGAAAACCTCCACCGCGGCCTGAGGGAGTCCTGGATTAAGGGGTCCTCGGGCGTCCGGCCTATGTGACGTGGGCCGGACTAATGGGCCATGAAGATACAACACATAAGACTTCCTCCCGTGTCCGGATGGGACTCTCGTTTGCTTGGAAGGCAAGCTTGGCGTTCGGATATGAAAATTCCTTCCTCTGTAAACCGACTCTGTACAACCCTAGGCCCCTCCGGTGTCTATATAAACCGGAGTGTTTAGTCCGTAGGGGCAATCATAATCATACAGGCTAGACATCTAGGGTTTAGCCATTACGATCTCGTGGTAGATCAACTCTTGTAATCCTCATATTCATGAAGATCAATCAAGCAGGAAGTAGGGTATTACCTCCATCAAGAGGGCCCGAACCTGGGTAAACATCGTGTCCCCCGTCTCCTGTTACCATCGACCTTAGACGCACAGTTCGGGACCCCCTACTCGAGATCCGCCGGTTTTGACACCGACATTGGTGCTTTCATTGAGAGTTTCGCTGTGACGTCAAAGACAGGATTGATGGTTCACCTTTTTATCAAGGACAGTATCACCTCCGGAGGAGCCTTAGCCTTAGGCCAAACCCTCCAGCTGGGCAACTTTACCATGATCGCCCGTTCGGCCGTAAAGCCGACGATGACTTCTCAGGTCATCGAAAATCACCTCCGTGTTGACTTCGAATACTCCAAACGGATGGATCCGGCGGAGTTGTCGTCTTTAAACGAACTCCTGGATCGCATCGCTGCCATGGGGGTCGCTACAGACTATGATCAGATTGGGAACCCGATCAGAGAGAAATCAAATATCCGTCGATCACCCATCAGATAGCGGTCGTAGAGGAGCAAAACAACTCTTCCCCTATGTTGAAGACGAGTTGTGTTCGGATTACCGAGCTCGAAGAGCCGGATACCTGCCTGCGGGATGACACTCCCAGTCATCCGAAACTAGGATCGGGCGTCGAGCCTGGAAAATCATTTAACATCCCGGAGCCTGAACTAATAAGCTCGGAAGTTCTTCAAACTCCGGACTCCAAATTGGGTCAGGGATCGGATTTAAAGCCACCCACCCACCACAAGCAATATTCGCCAAGCAATTCCGGCCCTCCAGATATATGCGACCTCATGTACATATGACAGCAGTCTCAGGAAATAGTCCATCACTTTTGGGCCAGATTCCTCCTTGTCAAAGACAAGATTAAAGATTGCCACGAGGAGGACGCGATTTCAGTATTCTGCAATAATTGCACGGACGAAGGAATCCTCAACGCCATCAACCGCCATCGCATATTACACTTCGCTGACTTGGCAACCATAGTACAGAAGTACTTCGCAATGGAAAGCGCCTGGAAAACTCAGACAACTCATTGGGAACCACCGGTCTCCACTCAACCCCCCTGGCGAGCAAAAAGGATGCACCCTCGCGGGGCACCCGAACCCATAGTGAAGAAAACTATGCCCACTACGGGACGCAGAACCGTTCTGGAGGGATGGCTCGATAGGCCATGCAAAATACACATGACAGATGATACCGTACCAACCCACAGCCTTAGAGCATGTTGGATACTCCGGCAAGTGGCCAAGAGCGGCGACGATATCCTCACCAAAGACACCTCAGAGCAATACCCCCGGAGGATGACGACCCGAGAGTATTGACGGTCTTTGAGACTTTCGCTTCAAACAATCGGCGCAAGAGAGCACTCCACGACGTCGCCGAAGTCTGCCAAGTCGCAGCAATAAACCCCTGGAACGACACGGCCATAACTTTCAATGCCAGTGACGAACCAAGATTCCGGTCAGTCCGGGCACCAGTCGCCTTGGTCCTCAATCCAATTGTGGATGGCTTTTGGCTCACTAAAGTGCTCATGGACGGCGGCAGCGGGCTAAACCTTATCTACGAGGACACACTCAATAAATGGAAATATACAGGAGCCGCATCGAGCAAAGTAATACGACCTTCCGAGGAATCATTCCCAGCCGGGAGGCGTGGTGCACGGGGACAATTACACTTGACGTGGTATTCGGCACGCCGGAGAATTATCGGTCCAAAGAGATAACCTTCCAAGTGGCCCCTTTCAACAGTGGATATCACGCCCTGTTGGGGCGAGACGCATTCATACGCTTTCAAGCCATACCTCACTAAAGGTATATGAAGCTCAAGATGCCCGGGCCCAATGGTATTATCACTCTCGCCAGTGATCCGGACATAGCCCTCCGTGCCGAAAACAAAACCGCATCCCTGGCCCTCGAGGCACTGTCCGAGGCCCTCGCGGTCGAAGAATTAACCGCCCTACACTCCACAGTGGATAGGGACGACGTAATCCTTGATAAGCGGCCCAAATCCACCTCTTTAAAACCAGCAGACAAAATAGTCAAATTTCAAGTCCACCCGACGGACCCCAAGAAGACAACTTCCATCGGGGCACAGCTGGACCCAATGGTTGACGCCGCACTACGAGCGTTCCTGCGCGAGAACTGGGACATATTCGCCTGGCACCCTTCTGATATGCCAGGAATCCCACGCAGGTTGCCCGAACACAGCTTCAATGTATTGAAGGGATATAAGCCGGTCAAGCAAACACTGCGGCGCTTTTCCGAACCCAAACGACAAGCTATGGGGGAGGAGCTAGCAAAGTTAATCGAGGCCGGATTCATTAGAGAAATAAAACACCTGGACTGGCTAGCAAACCTGATGATGGTGCCAAAGAAGGACAAATCCTGGCGCCTGTGCGTCGATTTCAAAGACCTTAACAACGCCTGCCCTAAGGATCCCTTCCCCCTCCCCCGCATCGATCAGATTATTGATGCTACTGCAGGGCACGACTCACTGTGTTTCCTCGACGCATACTCCGGATACCATTAAATCAAAATGAAGGAGTCCGATCAAGCCGCAACGGCATTCATTACCCCATACGGGCCTTTCTGCTTCAACACTATGCCCTTCGGGCTTAATAACGCCGGCGCCACCTATCAACGCATGATTCAAACATGCCTGGAGAAACAAATCGGCAAGATAGTTGAAGCATATGTGGATGACATCGTCATCAAGACTAGGCACGTCAAGTCATTAATAGACGACCTGCGTCTCACATTCGACAACCTCCGCACATATGACATTAAGCTCAATCTCGAAAAGTGTGTTTTCGGCGTTCCCACTGGAAAACTGCTGGGCCATTGAGCTCCTGCCATTCGACATAACATACAAACCACGCCGAGCCATTAAATCCCAAGTATTGGCCGACTTCGTCGCCAAATGGACAGAGGCCGAACTCCCTAAAGAGTACGACACATATTCCGACTGGGTCATGCACTTCGCTAAAATGCTTGCCGGCTTAGGAGCAGGCGTTGTCTTAACGTCCCCTACTGGAGACACAGTCCAGTACGTACTCCAAATATTATACACAGACTCCAGCAATGCAGCCGAATACGAGGCCTTATTGCACGGTCTTCGGAAGGCTGCCTCCATGGGCATACAACGCCTGGAGGTGCGCGGGGATTCAAATCTCGCAATATCCAAATAAATGGAGACTTCGACGCCAAAGATCCGAAGATGGCGGCCTATCATAACGCCATACTCAAAATATGTTCGAGGGACTCGAGTTCCATCATGTAGCTCGAGAAAGTAATCAAGCGGCAGATGTCCTTGCTCGCATGGGCACTAAGCGTGACCCCGTCCCGCCTAACATCTTTCTGGAAAGGCTCTTCAAGCCATCCGTAGTGTGGCAGGGTGAGAGCGTTAACACCAGTCCGGATCCGATTACACCCCTAGATTCTGAACACAATAACGATATCATAGGGGGCGCAGCCAGCGAAATAACACCATAGGCCCATCTAATAATGGCAGTAATTGCCCCATGGACCGAACCCTTCTTGGCCTACCTCAATAGGCGAGAGCTCCCTGAGGATCAAAATGAGGCTCGCTGCATCATTCAGCGCTCGAAAGCCTACTAGGTCCATGACGGAGAGCTCTACAAGAAAAGCGCTACCGGAGTCCTTCAAAGATGCATCTCCGAAGAAGAGGGACGGCAACTCCTGGCCGAAATCCATGCTGGTCTTGGCGGTCACCACGCCGCGGTTCGGGCCCTTGTAAGTAAAGCCTTTCGTACAGGTTTCTTTTGGCCGACGGCCCGAGTAGATGCACAGGACCTTGTCCAACGTTGTGTCAGATGCCAGCTTTTTGCCAATCAAAGCCATTTGCTGCCTACTGCTCTACAAAAGCCCCATTGCTTGGCCTTTTGTAGTCTGGGGGCTCGATATGGTCGGACCCCTTAAAGGAGGAAGCTTTAAGAAAAAATATCTGCTGGTCATGGTAGATAAATTCACCAAGTGGATAGAGGCCAAACCAGTTAAAATGGCCGAAGCCGGACCAGTGATAGACGTTATATCCGTTGTCGTGCACCATTATGGTGTCCCGCATAGCATCATCACCGACAACAGCTCCAACTTTATAGCCGATGAAGTGAGAGCTTGGTGTGCTAACCTGGGCATTAAGCTCGATTATGCCTCCGTCTATCACCCACAAACAAACGGTCAAGTTGAACGAGCTAATGGTCTTATCATGAGCGGCATCAAGCCTAGACTAGTGCGGTCTTTGAAAGAATCAGACAAGCACTGAGTTGAGGAGCTCGTCTCCGTACTCTGGGGGCTGCGGACCACGCCCAATCGCACTACCGGATACACACCATTCTTCATGGTGTACGGCGCAGAGGCCGTTTTGCCCTGCGACATTATTCATGACTCACCTCGGGTGCGCATGTATGAAGAGAGAGAGGCCGAGCTTGATCGACAGGACAGTCTAGATGCCCTGGAGGAGGAGCGCGACGTTGCGAAAGCCCATTCTGCATTCTATCAACAACAGGCTCACAGGTACCAAAGCAGAGAAGTGCGGGCCAAGACTTATAATGTTGGTGAACTCGTTCTACGCTTGCCAGAAAAGAAAAAGGACAAACTCAAGGCCAAGTGGGAGGGTCCCTTCATCATAGATGAAGTTCTCACTCGAGGAGCGTACCGCTTGCGTGATGCATCAGATAATCGCTTAGAGCCGAACCCATGGAATGCTGCCAGACTCCAAAGATTTTACGCCTAGAGCTGGACTCTTTGTTCGTCTTCTTCTCCCTTTGTTTCCATTTTTCCTCTCTTTAACTTTTTCTCTAGCTCTATAGCTCTTGTACGGCCAAACCGCACACCTATGGCGTACACATCATTAAATGTATATGTCCATAATACATGGGGGCTTCTTTTACAGAAGCTTATTATTATTTTACGAGCATCAAGCTCACCACATATGTGTCCTTTCCTCATATGTACCTTTTCTTCGCCATTATATGCACCGTTATGACTTAAGTTTTGGCCAAGTTGGGTTGCCTCGCTCCTGTTCTTATGCCCTATGTTCCCGTTTGTTCGGCTAGGGAATAAAGGGAGCACCTCTGCTATTGTTACGGCCGGGTCATCTGGACTTGTACCTCAGACTGGGTGAAGCCGAAAACTAGCGTTCTTAAGGGAATATTCGGTCGGCGGACGAGAGACATTATACCCTAATTACACTGTGAACCCCCAGATGTTACGTATACTGTGATTTTTCAATCACAGTTCGGACATGCATACTAACGCATGTTCACCCAGGGAAAGGAACCCTTAACGGAAATATTCTCCCTGGAAGATGTTTCTTACAATCAACAAGTAATATAGCATAGCTAGCAGGATACAACTTGTCTGTTCTAGCAACAATGACCCCTACGCCTGGTTTCCACGCATACCCCGGTCTATATTGCCGATTCGGTATTCGGAAACACTCCGCACCTTCGGGTCCAGAGGTCGAAGTGAAAGGTCTGCCATGAGAATCGTTTTACAATCCGGCTAGGGACAAATTTGTCAATTGAAGTACATAGTCACTTGGACTAAAAAACTTCTTCCTCTATGCCGTCTAACAGGCTGTCTAGCTTACAATCCTGTTGGGAAAACTTGGCGGCTATCTTTACTTCGTCATATACCAAACTAACTGGAATTTCTTGTCCATCTGACCCCCGAGGTCCGACCCAGACCATATGATTCAGATCAAGCTTAGTGTATCGTGTCTTTTACCATGGCCCAGGCCTCTCACGCACCTTCCTGGCGGGCCGATATCTTCCATAATCGAAAGCGCCGCCGAGCTCCTTGGAATAGCTTGACAAGCTCCTCCATACTTCCTGGTGTCGGTGTCAAAACCGGCGGATCTCGGGTAGGGGGTCCCGAACTGTGCGTCTAAGGCGGATGGTAACGGGAGGCGGGGGACACGATGTTTACCCAGGTTCGGGCCCTCTCGATGGAGATAATACCCTACTTCCTGCTTGATTGATCATGATGATATGAGTATTACAAGAGTTGATCTACCACGAGATCGTAGAGGCTAAACCCTAGAAGCTAGCCTATGGTATGATTGTTGTTGTCCTACGGACTAAACCCTCCGGTTTATATAGACATCGGAGGGGGCTAGGGTTACACAGAGTCGGTTACGAGGGAGGAGATCTACATATCCGTATTGCCAAGCTTGCCTTCCACGCCAAGGAGAGTCCCATCCGGACACGGGTCGAAGTCTTCAATCTTGTATCTTCATAGTCCAACAGTCCGGCCAAAGTCGGCTGTCCGAGGACCCCCTAATCCAGGACTCCCTCAGTAGCCCCTGAACCAGGCTTCAATGACGATGAGTCCGGCGCGCAGATTGTCTTCGGCATTGCAAGGCGGGTTCCTCCTCCGAATACTCCATAGAAGATTTTGAACACAAGGATAGTGTCCGGCTCTGCAAAACAAATTCCACATACCACCGTAGAGAGAATAATATTTCCACAAATCTAATCTGCTGACACATTCTGCAGCATGACATCACACCACGGCCCGGTCATTATTCGAACCGTTTTTCACAACCAGCCACTGCACATATCGCGAGGCGGTTTTCTTGGCACGTCTTGTCGAAGCAGAGATCGTGTCCCCTTATCACGGGATTCTCATCAATACGGGTGTGGGTAACCCAACCGCGCCATCAATTACGGCGCTTGGGGAATAAGCGGTTTTACCAGGCAAGTGGGGAGGCGCAGAATCCCTGCTGCCTTTATAAGGGGATAAGGACTCCCTTTCGCACCCACGCTTTCTACTTCCCGATTCATTCCCCTCCGCCCAAGCTCCAGCGCCCAAGCGTTCATCTTCTCTGCCCACAAAAGGCCTTCCGAAGATGTCCGGATCCGGAGCAGGAGGCAAATGGATGGCCTCTACCGTCCGAGAGAAGGATATCAAAAAGCTTCGGGAGGCCGGGTACCTGGCCAAGAAAATCAGCCACCGTCTCCCGACGGCGGGACAGATCGTCCCTACTCCGGAACCCCACGAGAGGGTTGTATTCCTCCCTCACTTTGTCCGCGGGCTAGGGTTTCCCCTCCACCCGTTCGTTCGCGGCATCATGTATTACTATGGGATCGATCTTCACGATCTGTCCCCTAATTCCTTCCTCAACATCTCGACATTCATTGTCGTGTGCGAGGCTTTTCTCCGCATCTCGCCACACTTCGGCTTATGGCTGAAGATTTTTAATGTGAAGCCCAAGGTGGTGGGCGGCGAGCACGCCGAGTGCGGGGGCGCTATGGTGAGCAAGATGCCCAATGTCATATGGCCAACAGGAACCTTTAATGATTCTGTCAAGGAGTGGCAACAGCAGTGGTTTTATATCACTGAGCCGCGCGGCACGGAATGGGCCGCTATTCCCGAGTTTCGATCCGGTGCCCCCCTGCGGCTTACATCCTGGGTCAAGAAGGGCCTGGACTGGTCCTCGTCCGACGAACTGTCGGTGCTCCAGACGCGCGTTAAAGATATGGGAGACAAGAACATTGAACTTGTCAATGTAGTCCAGGTGATGTTAGTTCGCCGGATCCTGCCTTGTCAGCACCGGACTTGCAATCTATGGGAATTCGATCCGGCCAGGCACCAAACCTTGCGAGAGCTTTTTGGCTCCTCGCACAAGGACATCTGGAAGGTGCTTTTCAAGTCCAGCAAATCATGGCCGGACTCCGCCGAGGACCGCGGATACCAACTGTCCCGCCCCGCAAGTTCGGTAAGTCATCAAACTTTTTATCCGCGCAACCCAAAGGAAGTGCTTAACGTGTTTTATACAACTCTCCCAGGGCTGGACGAAGAAGGCAGAGTGGATCCATTGTCCGGCCCCGCTGCCCGAAGAACCGGCTATCCCACTTCTGACGAAGATGTTGGTTCCGGCGCCTTACAAGGTGTCGAAGAAGACGGCCGAGAAGGAGGCCAAAAATACCCGGGGCGGCCTTCGTGGCCGCGGCACTTCGGACACAATATCCGAAGGCTCTGATGCCCGTTCCGCCTCCGAAGAGGACGAGGAGGAGGAGGAAGATGAATCCCCTATGGGGGGAAGAAAGAAAAGGACGGCCTCCGTACACTTGGAGGCCGAGCCGCCCAAAAGGGGAAAGGCTCCTCTTCCGTAGGAGTCCACTGCCACCTCCGACAGCGGCCCAGCGTGGGATCCCAGGGCCCAGCCCCTGGTGAACTCGTAAGTCTATAGAATCCGAGTACGTTTGTGCGTCCAGACTCATCATGGCATAGTATTTTAACCTAAGCCATATTTTTTGTAGTCCGGCGAGGTCCCGTACCAACAATCCTCATCAGAGGATTCGCTGAGCTCGGATGCTATGGAGAGCGGGACGCCCCCAAAGGCCCCTTCCTCCAAATAGGTGCATAACACCGAGGCTTAGTCCCAAAAGGACCCCGGCCAAGGAGGAGAGGAAAAGACCGTGAAGGCGGCGCCTGGAAGGTCAAACTTCAGGGGCCGGACACATGGGGGAAAAGATTCCCATGGGAGCTGACGGCGGGGGCCATCTTGAATTCGGCTCCCAGCCGGATGTGATTCCGAAGATCTATACGGCTTCAGAATCAAGCAGGCAGCCTCCCTCAGCTGGAGGGGGCGTGCCTGTTCCACCGGCAACCTCTGTCCAACCAGAGGTGTCGGATGCTTTGTTGGTGGCGCTGAAGAGCGCCTCCATCGTTGATGAACACCGTGCCCTTATGGGTGCGGTGATTGAGAAGATTCAGTCTGCTGAGAGTGGACTGAACGAAGCCTGTATCAGCCTTATAAGAGGCTTTGAGGTATGTTTTATGAGTTTTTGAAGAGTGTCATAGTATAGATAGTATCCCCTGATACACTGTTCGGTGAAAGAAAGAACTGGACAGAGGATCGAATTTATGTTCGCAGGAAGACTCATTGAATGACATCTATTTCTCTTCTGTTATAAGCAGGCATCTATAGCGGCTGCTGCCTCTCATACTGCAGAGATCTCCGGACTGAATCAATGTCTGGAGCGGGCCAAAGAAGAACTTGGCCAGTTGAAAATGCAGTTGAGAGATAAACAAGGTATGCACAAGTCTTGTTCGCGTTTATTGCGAATGAATTTTCAGTATGATGAAATAAGCTTCATGATTTTCTCTAGGGATTGTGACCGAAGTCGAGGCCCTTAAGAAGGCTGTGGCCGAGGCCGAGAAAAAGGCAGCCACAGAGCAGGCTCTTCGTGAGAAGCACGAGGCCAGGGTTATTAAAGCTGAGCAGGAGCTGCAAGAGGCCGTGAGGAAATGCGAGACCTTGGAGCAGAGTTTAACGGAGAAAGAATCCGAACTCACCAAGGCGCATCAGGCCACGAGCGATGCCCGGCGGGAAACCCAAAGCGCCCTGCAGGGGATCCAAGAGGCGAGAAAGATCGCGGCGGGTAAGGCTTTTTCCATGTAAAGCAAGTATTTGAGGGGAAAATTATGTTTCTAATTTTGAATTCGGATTTCTCAGGGGTATTTGCCGAGCTGCCCCGCAGCATATCAGATGCCGCCCAATTCTACCGAGCCGAAGAAAGGAACACTGCGGATAAGCTCTTCTGGTCGCAGTATTTGGCACCGAATTATCCGGTGCCTTTTGCCGATCAACTGAAACAGCTGATCGAACTGCATAAGGCGGCGGAACTAGCCATGAAGGATTTGGTTATCCGGCTATGGCCCGCCGAGCCGATTCCAAGCAGCTACTTCGGGCTCGTGAAGCGGCTTGTGAGTGCCTTGCCCTCGACTTGACGTCATCAAGCGGTCGGTCTGTATAGAAGGTGCGCGAATGGCCTTCGCCCGCGCAAAGGTGCACTGGGGGAAGATGGATGCTGAAAAGCTGATGACCGAAGGACCGCCAGAGGGGAAGGAGCACCGCAAGCCCGAATTATATTATGAGAGTGTCCGGAAAGGATCCTACCTTGCAGCGGAGCTATGCACCAAGGACATTATATTTCCATGAATGCAATCATGTTGTCCTTTGTAATGTTTGAACAAGGTCATTTATTTATTGCCTGTTATATAAAAGTTTACCCTCCAGTGCGGCCGTTTTATATGTTAAACCTGAGAGTTGGCCAGTCGTCGGCTTCTGCCCCCACGTAAGAAGTACGGGGGTGTTCGGGATAAACCTGAGCACTCTTTATCCCAGTTTTGGGTCCTTCGAAGGAGGTGCTCAGCACAACGAACCAGGCAATCGGACTATAGGGCTTTATCACTCTCACTTAGCCATAGGAGCTTTAGTAAGGTAGGCGCAGCCCCTGGTGTTCGGAAGACCGTACTAGGGGCTCTATAAGCACCTGATCGGAAGAAAAACCGATCCATCGCACGCTGCATTGGTTATGGCATTATGCGGGAGAAATCCTTAAAGATTTTGTGACCTCTCGAACAGCTGACCAGCTCTCGCCGTATCATGACAGTCAGTTTTCGGCTTTCTCTACTGAGGTGCTCGTCCGGAAGAACCGGGACACAATCGCAGTAGTTCTCCCAGTGCTACCTTAGCCGATATAGCGGAACGTAAGGTACCAAAACATGGGAGCCGGGCAAACCCAACTATTGACCCAAGACATGATTCGGAGCTGATGCATATAATGCTATAGGTTCGGGGTGCCGAACTTCCATGAAGGTGTTCGGACTTTATTGCCGTGTTATGGGTAAAACGAAGCCCCTGGCATATTTTAAGGCATATCGCTGTGTACGGATGCCACTTACAAAGAATTTCAATAAGAAATAACAGCAGGTAAGCGTCATATAAATCCACATGTTGTATTTGAATAGTACGTCTATGCGTATGAGTACAGGTAATGTGATAAAAAAGGAATATGATTGCGGAACCTGCTGAGACCAGGGGGAAGAAGCTGAGTGCGGATCCGTAATATAGCCGGATGGTCATTGCGGGGAATGTCTAAGGATTCCCTTGCGCGTTCAAGCTGCCTCCGCATCGCCCGTCCTGGTCGGCGCAAAGGTGAACCTGCGAAGGAAATGTAAGAAATGTTTGCGTGCCGGAGAGCGGTTGAGCCGCTGAGTGCGGCCTGTCCTGGCCTTCGTCAAAGTGTTTAATTGAGCTCTGGACGAGTCGGGCTATCATTCCGTGAAGTAGTTCGGAGTCCCTTGACGGTGTCCGGGAGCCTGGACGTCGACTCGAGGTTCGGCTGCAAGGTGCTGCTCGTTGCTTCTGCTGTTAAGGCAGTGGTGTACTTGTTGGTGCCGAGGGAAGGTTCGGCCTTGCCATTAACCGTGATGACGCCGCGTGGACCGGGCATCTTGAGCTTACGGTAGGCATAATGTGGCACCGCGTTGAATCGAGCGAACGCGGTTCGTCCGAGCAGTGCCTGATAATCACTGCGGAAAGGGACGATTTCGAAGATTAACTCTTCGGTACGGTAATTTTCTGGTGATCCGAAGACTACCTCAAGGGCAATGGAGCCTGTACAGCTGGCTTCCACACCTGGTATAATGCCTCTGAAAGTGGCTTTAGTGGGTTTGATCACCGAATGATCGATGCCCATCTTGCGCACTGTGTCCTGGTAAAGCAGATTTAGACTGCTGCCTCCGTCCATAAGGACTCGAGTGAGGTGGAACCCGTCAATTATTGGGTCGAGGACTAGTGCGGCTGGATTGCCCTGATTGGCGTTAACCGGACGATCCGTGCGGTTGAAGGTGACCGGCCCTAGTTTATATTGTGGGACGACTAGTTCCGTTAAGTCGGCATCCCTAAGGGTGCATATCCGGTCCGAGTTGGGAATTTGGGTGGTATTTACCACATTCACCGATTGAATATGCGGGGGAAATTTCTTTTGCCCTCCTGTGTTCGGTGATCTGGGCTCTTCGTCGCCATCATCGCTTTGAGACCCCCCTTCTCCGTTTTTGGCGCCTGCCCTGCCGGCTTGTTTGAAGACCCAGCATTCTCTGTTGGTATGGGTGGCTGGCGTTCCTGGGGTGCCATGAATTTGGCATTGGCGATCGAGTATGCGGTCCAGACTGGATGGACCCGAATTGTTATTTTTGGGTGGCCCTTTCCGCTGACCGGATTTTGAGCCCCTAAACCCGGCATTAACTGCCGTATTTTCGGCGTTTTCACCATATTTGCGGCGCTTGTGTTTGTTGCGTCGTGGTTTGCCGTTGCTATCCCTGGCCTCTGATGTGCCAGGTTTGCTTGCTGTATTGTTACTACGAGCCAACCAGCTATCTTCGCCCGCGCAAAAGCGGGTCATAAGTGTCGTGAGGGCTGCCATGGATTTTGGCTTCTCTTGGCCGAGGTGCCGGGCGAGCCACTCGTCACGGATGTTATGCTTAAATGCCGCTAAGGCCTCTGCATCCGGACAGTCGACAATTTGGTTCTTCTTAGTTAGGAACCGGGTCCAGAATTTCCTGGCCGATTCCCCTGGCTGCTGAGTTATATGACTTAAATCGTCAGCATCCGGCGGTCGCACATAAGTGCCTTGGAAATTGTCCAGGAATGCATCTGCCAGGCTCTCCCAGCTTCCGATGGAGTTTGCCGGCAAGCTATTGAGCCAATGCCGAGCTGGCCCTTTGAGTTTTAGCGGGAGATACTTGATGGCATGTAGATCATCCCCACGGGCCATGTGAATGTGGAGGAAGAAGTCTTCCTATCCATACCGCGGGGTCTGTAGTACCATCATATGATTCAATGTTTACGGGTTTAAAACCCTCTGGGAATTCGTGATCCATTACTTCATCAGTGAAGCATAGGGGGTGTGCGGCGCCTCTGTGCCGGGCTATATCACGACGCAGTTCATACGAGTCTTGTCTGCTGTATTCGGCCCGGCCGGATTTGCTTTTAGTATATCCGGCGTGACGGTCATCGTCCCGCGTTGGGGCGTGCCCCCGTGATCCGTAGATCGATCTTGCATGTTTTGCTTTGTTTTCCAATACGTCTCGCAGGTCCCGCGTGTTGCCCCGGGCCTTGGTATTCTTGTTTGAATGGCGGCGGGGCGCGGGCTGGACTGCGGGCTGATATGCCTCTCTGTCTCGGCCACGAGGTGGCCGATCAGCCGCATCATACGCTGGTGATGTGGGTTTCAGTGCTTCCTCCTCGAGTTGGGGTAGCAACCTGCGCTTTGGGTAACTCCTGGTAGGGCGCTCGAGTTCGTATTCCTCGGCCGCCAGGACTTCAGTCCATCTATCTGCTAGCAGATCTTGATCAGCTCAAAGCTGTTGTTGCTTTTTCTTCATGTTGTTTGCTGTGGCTATAAGCCGGCGCTTGAAGCGCTCCTGCTCGACGGGATCCTTAGGCACGATAAATTCTTCGTCGCCGAGGTTCACTTCGTCTTCGGAGAGAGGCATGTAATTGTCATCCTCTGATTCTCCGTTTGTTGCCTGTTTCGGAGGGCTAGCTTGTTCATCCTCCCGCTCGAGGTCTGGCTGGAGGGGATTGTCGTCGTCTTCGGCACTATCCGGAGTGTTATTGTCTCTTGAGCCAGTATCGCTGCTTTTGCTATGGCGAGACTTAGAGCGGCGCCGCTGACGTTGGTGCTTGGATTGCTTCTTGGAGGGATTAACCTTTGTTGTCTTATCGCCATCCCCTTCTTTGGGGATGTCCACCATGTATATCTCATACAATGAGGTGGCAGTCCAGCGCCCTGTGGGCGGTGGTTCTTTTTGTCTCCTGCATCGTCGTCCATACCGTCGATGTCTTCGGAGCCGAAGTCGAGCATGTCGGTTAAATCGTCGACAGTGGCTACTAAGTGGGTGGTGGGTGGGCAGCGAATTTCTTCGTCGTCCGCATCCCACTCTAGCCGGACATAGTTCAGCCAAGGGTCTCCTGACAAGGAGAGAGACCTCAATGAGTTTAGCACGTTGCCAAAGGGCGAGTGCTGAAAGATATCCGCGAAGGTAAACTCCATGATCGGTGCCCAATCAGATTCAATAGGCACGGACGCGGGCGGCTCGGAGCCCATGGCCGGGGACGAATCCAACGGTTCGGCAACACGGGTCTAGTAGGAGGTGAAGTCAGTATTCGGCTCTATCACCGCTGAGTGTGCGGCCTTCGTGGCGGGGTCTATCCACCCGTCCTCAGCTGGCGCAATTTGTTCCGGATTAAGGGCCGGAGTAGTTGCAGGTGTGATCTCCTGAACACTGTCCGACAGTAGAGCTAAGTCATGCTCGTCGTGATTGTGCGGCGCACCTGACATGGGCTCAGATCCGTCGAAGATCAAGTCTCCGCGGATGTCGGCAATATAGTTCAAGTTTCCAAACCTGACCTGATGGCCAGGGGCGTAGCTCTCGATCTGCTCCCGATGGCCAAGCGAGTTGGCCCGCAGTGCGAAGCCGCCGAATACGAAGATTTGCCCGGGGAGGAAAACCTCACCCTGGATTGCATCGTTGCCGATGATCGAAGGATCCATCTAGCCTTACGGTGACGGCACAGTGGAACTCTCAATGAAAGCACCAATGTCGGTGTCAAAACCGGCGGATCTCGGGTAGGGGGTCGCGAACTGTGCATCTAAGGCGGATGGTAACAGGAGGCGGGGGACACGATGTTTACCCAGGTTCGGGCCCTCTCAATGGAGGTAATAACCTACTTCCTGCTTGATTGATCTTGATGATATGAGTATTACGAGAGTTGATCTACCACGAGATCGTAGAGGCTAAACCCTAGAAGCTAGCCTATGGTATGATTGTTGTTGTCCTACAGACTAAACCCTCTGGTTTATATAGACACTGGAGGGGGCTAGAGTTACACAGAGTCGGTTACAAGGGAGGAGATCTACATATCCGTATTGCCAAGCTTGCCTTCCACGCCAAGGAGAGTCCCATCCGGACACGGGTCGAAGTCTTCAATCTTGTATCTTCATAGTCCAACAGTCCGGCCAAAGGATACAGTCCGGCCGTCCGAGGACCCCCTAATCCAGGACTCCCACACTTGGAGGAGAGGCAGATGGCCACAAAGCCTTGGCAATGCTCCGCATTGCTTGCCGAGCTCGCTCGTGCACTTGGGACAGCTCTTGCAGCAGATCGCCTTGAGATCCTGACATTTCCTCTTCGGGACGGCCAGTCAGCATACCTGCAGACATAAATTTGTCAGCTCATTTTTTCGCTGAATTACACGGAGGTAAGTTCAAAAGCATACTGAATATGCCGCCTCGTAGCCTCCTATTTTCCTTTATGGTGTTAGCCAGCTCAGCTCGTACATCTTTTAGTTCTTCGCCTAGCAGGGTGTTGGAATCCTGCAGCTTGTTCTTATCATCCCTGACCCGTCTCAGCACGCGTTCGCCTGCGGCCAGTTGCCTTTTGGCCTCTTGTTCACCCGCCTGCACGACTTTCAGTTCCTCTTTCAGTTGATCTGTTGATCCTGTCATCAGAAACGCAACAGTATTAACATTACTGGTACATGATTATACTTTTTCTGCATGGAGGGGAACATTACTAGGCGGTGCCTCTTTGGACTTCTCCAGTTCGGCGGTAACAACAGCTGGCTGAGTCCGGCACTTTTCCAGCTCATGAGAATGCATGTTGTTCTTCTCTGTGAGTACCTGATTATACAATGATCCTTAAATCAGTTGTTTCAACTGTTTCAAGTCTCGGGGGCTACTGGTACATGATTACCAGATTTGTACAATGCGTACTTACCCGCTTATCTTTCAAATACTGGTCAGTGGCTCTGGTAAGCCCATCCCGAGCAGCTAGGATGTACACATCAGCCGAGCTGAAGGCGTTGAACGCCTCTTTAGCAAATCCGGGGTCGCGGAGAGCGGCAATACGGCGCCGATGATTCATGGCGCTCTCCACTTCAGAGTTCGTGACTGATACATTATCGGAATCCTCTGAAGGAGGACAATCTGGCATCGCTCCCGTGTCAGCCCCCGCGCTAGAGGCAGGGTCTGGAACTTGAATGATGGAGGCACGACCGGCAGGATCCCCGGACATAGTCCGACAAACACTCTTCCTGATAAAACACAGCGGACAATGTCACGGTTCGATGTGACTGCCAGGGGGCATATTTAAAGTCATACCTCTTTGATGAAAGCTTGGCCGCGTTGTTATTTGCCTTCCTCTTTGAAGACCCGCCCGTCGTAGGCACCACTCTCTTATGAGACGCCTCTTGTGCGGCATGACACGCCGAACGCCTCCCCTTCGGAGCACGAGACAGTGCGGTGGGTGAGGCATAATGAGGAAGCTCTTTCGGGGGAGATGTCTCCTGGCTACTTACATGTGAGGCGGGAAGGAGGCCAGGATAATTGGCCATGATGGACACTTATGTGCCATCATAGCTCGCCTGGTAGAGGACTTCCTCTTGGAGTTCTACAAATAAGTCCGGATCCTCTTCAAATCTGGGATCGAGGTCTCGGTTATGGTCCTCCGGCTGTGGAGCGGGGCTATAAATCCCCGCGATAGCCTTCTGCCATTCCTGTTAAAAATGGATGGGTAAATGTTAATTAAACATGACTCGGGGAAAGGATTGAGTAAGGAGGCGGGATTAAAACTCACCCAGCTAGGGGGGTTGTACATGGAGAATCCCTCCTGGCGCTTAAGACGAGTAAACTCCTCTTTCTCCCGTTTATACAGATCGGCCAATATTGTGGCCAGGGCGGCAGGGGTGTCTGGACCTTTCCGTCTGCAGCGTGAGGCGTCATCTTCCCCATTGTAGTGCCACATAGGGAGCCCTCTGAATTGGAGTGGCTGGACACCTCGCACTATGGAAGTTGCCATTGCCTCGATTATTGATAATCCAGACTGGGCGAGTGTCCTTATCTTGCCCATTAATTGTTGGACTTTTGCGCTATCCTCCTCCTCGAGGCTCCGAGGACGCCAGCTGTGCGTTTTCTCAACGGAGCACTGGAGAATTCGGGAAGGCCCATTCGGACTGGGTCGGGGAGAGCGACATCTTCAATATAAAACCACTCCGAGGGCCACTCTTCGGATGCCTTCTTCGGCGTGCCGGACAAATATCCGGTCCCGGCTATGCGCCACATCTCGGCGCCGCCCACCTCGAATATGGATCCCTTTTGGGTACGAGGGACGAGGCAGAAAAGTTTCCTCCATAAATCAAAGTGGGCCTCGCAGCCCAGGAATAACTCACAAAGAGCGACGAAGCCCGCGATATGCAGGATGGAGGCCAGAGTGAAGTTGTGCAGTTGGAGGCCGTAGTACTGCATGAGGCCTCGGAGGAAAGGGTGGATTGGAAACCCGACACCTCTTATTAAGAAGGATATGAAGCACACTCGCTCCCCCTGGTCAGATTAGGGAAATTTTCCGCCAGGGCTTCACCTGTAAAAGAGGTTAATCCTGCCTGGATGGGGACTAGATCCGCGGGGGGAAGGAATCCGTGCGTTTGAAGCTTACTTAGCTGGTCATGGGATACTGAACATTTCTCCCGATCGCCTTTGTCGGAGCTATGCTGGAATGGTTACTCCTAGCAAGCTCTAAGGATTTTCCGCCTAGTGTGAGATGGCATCTGAGATCCAATCCACTTAAATATATGCCTTTCTTACATGGCCAGGGTGTTATGTGCAAAAATACTCTGACCTTTCGTGTTCGCTTGACACGTGGAAGCCGAAGCAATGGAGGCGCAGAAGCCAATGGGTACGGCATTAAATGGAAAGCCGAGTATAATTCTTTGGGTCAGACGCTTTGAAGTGTTCGGAGGAAGAACCTGCCTTGCAATGCCGAAGACTATCAGCGCGCCGGACACATCGTCATTGAAGTCTGGTTCGGGGGCTACTGAGGGAGTCCTGGATTAAGGGGTCCTCGGGCGTCCGGCCTGTGTGACGTGGGCCGAACTAATGGGCCATGAAGATACAAGACAGAAGACTTCCTCCGTGTCCGGATGGGACTCTCCTTTGCTTGGAAGGCAAGCTTGGCGTTCGGATAGGAAGATTCCTTCCTCTATAAACCGACTCTATACAACCCTAGGCCCCTCCGGCGTCTATATAAACTGGAGGGTTTAGTCCGTAGGGGCAATCATAATCATACAGGCTCGACATCTAGGGTTTAGCCATTACGATCTCGTGGTAGATAAACTCTTGTAATCCTCATATTCATCAAGATCAATCAAGCAGGAAGTAGGGTATTACCTCCATCAAGAGGGCCCGAACCTGGGTAAACATAGTGTCCCCTGTCTCATGTTACCATTGACCCTAGACGCACAGTTCGGCACCCCCTACCCGAGATCCGCCGGTTTTGACACTGACACGGCCCACGAGGCCTTGCTGCAGCAACCGCTGGCTTGTAGCCAGAAGCCACCGAGACCCGTGGCCAATAGCTCCCTGGCAAAGGAGCGTGGGAGCTGGAGCTAGGTGTCGGTCGGCCTCTCCGTCCACACGACCAACTCCGGGAGCACCTCAGCCGAATGGAAGCACGGCCGGGGAGGCCGGGCGACCACGACGCGCCTTCCTTCCGTGCAGGGGCTGCCCCGCCTTGGGTGGCCCCCGTCGCACGAGGAGGCGCCGCTGCGACCACCAAGGACGGCACCGGTCCCCGAAGGAGTACGTCCGCGCCCCCGAGAGGCCACAGCTGGGGTCGCTGCATGCTTGCGGGGGCGGCCCCGCCCCCTCTTGGGCGGCGGTGAGCCAGGCCCCTCCTGGCGAGCCTTCCCCTTTTTCGCGGCCGAGAACCCCATCGTCGGTGCCATGGGAGCTGCAACAAGGCGGCGAAGCTAGGAGAAAGAAGAAGGAGCAAGCGACGGGAAGACATAGATGAGCGAGGGGGGGCTATGCCCTTCCCCTCATTTATAGCCGGAGGGAGGCCAACTGCCGGCCTCCATAATTGTGTGTAATGATGGTTTTTCTTCTGCATGCAACAGGGTCTCGTCAAGTCAAACGGTTGCCGAGGCAGCGTGGGGAAGCGGAGGCGCCCACGTCCCATCAATCACCACACATCAATCAAGGCCGCATGCGGTTGGGGCCCGCGGCGCTCCACACTTGCCCTTTGGCTTCACCTCGAAGCCAAGTTTGAGCGCGCCTTGGGCCCAGGGGCTACTGTCAGTGTTCTGGGACCGGGGGTGCCCTGACTTGCCTACCTACGGCCATGACGTGGCTCCACTAGCGGCCTGGTACGGCCCAGCTCCAGCAGCAACAGCTCAAGACCATCGCGAGGGGCCAAGCCTCGCGAGACGGACGACACCAAGACCTCCCTGGGGGGCAGCCTCACTAGGCTAGCTCCCGAGGAGCGGAGATATCTATGCAAGGTGCACCTCGTGAGGTTCACATGACATGAGCCATGATGACCAAGGCTAGGCGGGCGCCAGCGGGCGCAGTGTACCAGTTTCCTCTTTGGTGCTAGGGAGGCAAGCGCAGGCGCGGGGTCCCGAGGCATCAGGCAAAGGTTTCCATATCGGTGCAACAAGACCAAGACCGCCAGGACGGTAGGACGGAGGTCATCGCGGAGCCCAGGCAGCGTCACCACCAGAGCCTTTTGCAGGCGAAGACTACTTTTGTCAGGATAGCTTGTACTAGTTGTCCCCCTTCAAACTTGGTCGTTATGGGATGCCTTCTCGCCTAACATTTTTGAAGAGGACCAAGGCCATTATAAATAAGACTTAGCCACCACCATAGCGGGGGACGGATCATTCAAATCATCCTCACACCCACCAGCTCATCGAGCTCAAGAACACCTCACCTCCTAAGGCTGTTCATCCAATGTACTAGTTCATCCTCAGCCCCTAGAGGCAATCCACCACAAAGCTGGAGTAGGGTATTACACTGCAAGGTGGCCTAAACCAGGATAAATCTCTGTGTCTCTCGCCCTTCGGGTCCGTCGAGTTAGGCCGTGGGATCGTTTAGCGAGCGAGCTGAGGGGAGAGTGTTCTTTGTGCGCACCCAGAGTTCAAACCTCTCAAGGGTCTACGGAACCCGTAACCCAACACTTGTAACTTTGGGCCCGGGTGCCATGATTTCAGATCTGAACCATTTATGTTATCCCCATTATATCTATGTTCTAGATCCGATCTTGCAAGTTATAGTCACCTATTACGTGTTATTATCAGCAAACCCCGGAGTGATAGAAGTCGGGATACTTTCTAGTGATGACCGTAGTTTGAGGAGTTCATGTATTCACTATGTGTTAATGCTTTGTTCCGGTTCTATATTAAAAGGAGGCCTTAATATCCCTTAGTTTCCAATAGGACCCCACTGGCACGGGAGGGTAGGACAAAAGATGTCATGCAAATTATTTCCATAAGCACATATGACTATTTATGGAATAGATGCCTACATTGTATTTATGAACTGGAGCTATTGCCGTATCGCCCTAGGTTATGACTATTATATGATGAATATCATCCAACAAATTCACCGATCCAATGCCTACGAATTTCTCTTATATTGCTCCTGCTAAGTAACTACTGCTTTCGTTACTGTCAGACTTACTAAAAAATCATTGCTATTGTTGCTATCATTGCTATCACTGTTACTGTTACTGTTACTATTACTGTTGCTACTACTATCAAAACTGTCATATTACTTTGCTACTGACACTTTGCTGCATATAATTAATCTCCAGGTGTGGTTGAATTGACAACTCAGCTGCTAACACTCACAAATATTCTTTGGCTCCCCTTGTGTCGAATCAATAAATTTGGGTTGAATACTCTAGCCCCGAAAACTGCTGCGATCTCCTATACTTGTGGGTTATCAAGACCTTTTTCTGGCGCCATTGCCGGGGAGCATTGCTATATTTGTTGAGTCACTTGGGATTATTATCAAGTTATCAGTATGAAGAACCTGAGGGATGCTAAGACTAAGATTTTTCCCACCAAGACGAGGGGTGGTAAGGAACTGCCATCTAGCTCCGCACGTGATTGACCTTCTATTTTAAGTAGACTTGCAACACCACCACATGCTATTAATCCTGATATGTCACAAGTTATTAATGATGCTACTTCTGCTATGAATGATACTCATGATGTTGCTAGTACCTTACTTAATGATAATGTGCCACTAGGTGAATTTCTTGATGAACAACTTGCTAGAACTAAAGCTTTTGACAATGCTGAAACTGATGAAATGACAAGTTGCTAAATCTCAAAGAGAATTGCTTGATGAAATGAACAATAATATCAATGATCATGTTGTTAGAGTAATGACTAGAGGGGGTAGAATGACTCAGGAACCTCTTTACCCTGAGGGACACCATAAAAGAATTGAACAAGACTCTCAAAGAGTTAATACTGATGCACCTAGTCCATCTAAAAAGAAAAAGAAGAAGAAAAATAATAGGACTTTGCATGCCTCTAGTGAACCTGAAATAGAGAAACCTCTTGATAATGATAACGATGTTTCTATCTCTGATGTTGAAACTCAATCTGGCAATGAACACTCACCTTCTGATAATGAAAAAGATAATGATGAGGGTCATGAAGACACTCAGACAAATAATAAAGAACCAGACAATGATGTTGAAATAGAACTAGCTGTTGATTTTGATAACCCACAAGCCAAGAATAAAAGATACGATAAAAGAGACTTTGTTGCTAGAAAACATGGTAAGGAAAGAGAACCATGGGTTCAAAAACCTATGCCCTTTCAAACTAAATCAACTAAGAAGAAGGATGATGAAGACTTTGAACGCTTTGCTGAAATGATTAGGCAGTCTTTTTGCGTACCCGCTTGACTGATATCTTAAAAATGGCCCCTTATGCAAAGTACATGAAAGACATCATCACCAACAAGAGAAAAATACCGGAAGCTGAAACCTCCACCATGCTTGCTAATTATTCTTTTAAGGATGGAGTACCTAAAAAACTTGGAGACCCGGGAATACCAACTATACCTTGCTCCATCAAAATAAATTATGTGAAAACTGCTCTATGTGATTTAGGAGCTGGTGTTAGTGTTATGACTTTCTCTTTATATAAAAGACTTGATTTGTATAAACTCACACCTACCGAAATATCTTTGCAAATGGCTGACAAAGCAACTGCCATACCTATCGGTATTTGTGAGGATGTGCCTGTTGTTGTTTCAAACGTTACTATCTTAACTGACTTTGTTATACTTGAGATGCCTGAGGACGGCAACATGTTGATTATCCTTGGTAGACCTTTTTTAATATTGCAGGAGCTGTTATTGATTGCAATAAAAGCAAGGTCACTTTTTATATCAACGGTAATGAGCATACGGTGCACTTTCCGAAGAAATAATTCCAAATGAATGGTATTAATGTTATTGAAAAATCTCCGACAATCACTATTGGAAGTTTTCAACTACCTCTACCTACTGCTAAAAAGAAATATGGAATGCTTATTGTTGGGGACATTCATATCCCCGTTGACGTAACTTAGTGTTTTACGAAAGTTCTTCGCATTCCATGCTAATGGAAAGTGGTTGTTAATAAGACTTGATCAACCTTATTAATGGATCATTTTTGGGAGGTATGAAGTTGATGAATTTGGTGAGCACTACCTTTTGTCTTTACCTTTTGTTTTCTGTTTTATTAGTTAAATAAAATAAAATGTCATGTTTTGTCTGTTTTCTGAATTTCCCGTGCAATAAAAAATGACCCAAAAATAAAAGTTCTCAGCATACTTGGTATGGACTCTATGCATCCCTATGAGTAGTTGCTATCAATCTTGTGAAGTTTTGTTGACAAAAATTTTGTGACCCAAATTTTTTCAGAAAATTGTACGCAAATATGATGAACCTCTTTGGAAGGAGTTCTTCGAGGGGGAGGTCCTCGGAGGCATCTTCTAGTAGCAGCTCCATTCGTCAGTCTTATGTTGAACCAAGTGAAAATTCCATACAAGATGCCACCACCAAATCATGTTTATGGCCATGGAACGATTTCATGGTGCGTGTAGGTATTAAAGAAGAGTTTGAGCATTATCTTCACAATGCCGAGCTTGGTCCCTACATTGCGGATAAGTGCAAGCAACACCTCAGCCTCACTGAATCATTTACTAGAGAATTTAAATTCCATCCTCGTGAGTCTAGAGTGTCGTTTAAACTGTACGACTATCCTTTCACTCTACCCTTAGAGACATTTTCTAACTACTGCAAAATCCCATTTTGGGGTTCTTTGGACGAACCACCAAGATCTGAGTATGAGATATTCTTAACTAGCCTTTGCTATGGTGAGATGATACGTCTCCAACGTATTTATAATTTTTTATTGTTCCATGCTATTATATTATCTAATTTGGATGTTCTATATGCATTAATGTGCTATTTTATATTATTTTTAGGACTAACCTATTAACCTAGAGCCTAGTGCCATATTCTGTTTTTCCTTGTTTTTGAGTTTCGCAGAGAAGGAATACCAAACGGAGTCCAAACGGAATAAAACCTTCGCGATGATTTTTCTTGTACCAGAAGACACCCAGGAGACTTGGAGATGAAGTCGGAGGAGCCACAAGGTGCCACAAGGGTGGATGGCGTGCCCAGGGGGGTAGGGCGCGCCCCCTATCTTGTGCCCCCGACCCTCCTGACCTAATTATTTCGCCTATATATTCACATATATTCCAAAACCACCCGAGGAGTCCACGACAACACTTTTCCACCGCCGCAACCTTCTGTACCCGTGAGATCCCATCTAGGGACCTTTTTCGGCACCCTACCGGAGGGGGATTCAATCATGGAGGGCTTCTACATCAACTCTATTGCCCTTCCGATGAAGCGTGAGTAGTATACCACAAACCTACGGATCCATAGCTAGTAGCTAGATGGCTTATCCTCTCTCTTTGATTCTCAATACCATGTTCTCCTCGATGTTCTTGCAGATCTATTCGATGTAATACTTTTTTGCGGTGTGTTTACCGAGATCTGATGAATTGTGGATTTATGATCAGCTTATTTATGAATATTACTTGAATCTTCTCTGAATTCTTTTATGCATGATTTGATATCTTTTTCAATTCTGTTCGAACTATCGGTTTGGTTTGGCCAACTAGATTGGTTTTTCCTGCAATGGGAGAAGTGCTTAGCTTTGGGTTCAATCTTGCGGTGTCCTTTCCCAGTGACACTAGGGGTAGCAAGGCACATATTGTATTGTTGCCATCGAGGATAAAAAGATGGGGTTTTCCATCATATTGCTTGAGTTAATTCCTCTACATCATGTCATCTTAATTAAGGCGTTACTCCATTCTTCATGAACTTAATACTCTAGACGCATGCTAGATAGTGGTCGATGCGTGGAGTAATAGTAGTAGACGCAGAATCGTTTTGGTCTACTTGACACGGACGTGATGCCTATATTTTATAATCATTGCTTTAGATATCATCATAACTTTGCGCTTTTCTATCAATTGCTCGACAGTAATTTGTTCACCCACTGTGCTATTTGCTATCTTGAGAGAAGCCTCTAGTGAACCAATGGCCCCCGGGTCTATTTTCCATCATATAAGTTTCCTATATACTATTTTGCAATCTTTTACTTTCCAATCTATAAACCAAAAATATTTACTTTATCGTTTGTTTAGTTTCATCTATCTCTATCAGATCTCACTTTTGCATGTAACCATGATGGGATTGACAACCCCTTTATCGCGTTGGGTGCAAGCTGTTTGATTGTTTGTGCAGGTATTGGTAATTTTTGCATTGTATCCTACTAGATTGATACCTTGGTTCTCAAACTGAGGGAAATACTTATCTCTACTTTGCTGCATCACCCTTTCCTCTTCAACGAAAAACCAACGCAAGCTCAAGAAGTATCATGAGACTAAAGGAGTGACGCATGGTAGAATAAAGAGCATTCATTTCCCTCAATTCAATACTTTGCACTATTTAATGGAAAATGCGTTGTAGGCAAACAAGATTGTAGTACACTTTGTGCTCCTGACTTGAGCCTCATACGCACTACTCTCACTGGTGACAAAAGTCTTAACCTTGGAGCGATTGTTGCACGCGGGTTGCAACACAATGCTGGTAGTGGATATTTTTATGGTGGAATTTATGCCACACGTTTAGCAAGGGAGCTGTGTGTTTCACCTTGGCCCTATGACCCCATCCTACCCACGCAGTACTTGGACTTTGATGCTATGAAACATCATAAGATCCTTAGTGGTGAAGCCCATAATTTTACATATAACCTGTCTTTTAATAAAAAGTCCATGGTGGACACATTTTTGCCTGCGTCTGCTCTCTTTGATGTTCACAGCAAGGGCAGATATTATGTTCTTGAGAGCGAGGCCCGAGCGCATAACAAGGAGGTTGTGGCTGCACGGTGTGCTGAGGCGTCTGCACCTAGAGCCTCCGTGAGCTATCACTCCGATGACTATGCAGGCTACACATGGTGATTACCAAGTTAGGCCAAAAGCCTAAGCTTGGGGGAGTACGTATTTCCACCGACATTACATTCATGTTCACACATTTCATTCCAGTTGTTGGTATCCATACTTTTCATTGTATTATCCATGTTAGATTTATTTTCTCGCCTTCTTCTTGTGTGTTTGAAAAACTTTGAGAAAACCAAAAAAAAATGTTGCTTGCTTCTTTTCGGCTTGTCTTTCTAGTGTAGTTAGTTGTAGGATTTAAAAAGAAAACCCAAAATGATTTCCTTGTTCTTCTTTTGCTTGTTGGGAGCTTTCTTGTGTAAATAGTTTTTTTCATTTTTACTTTTACTTTTCATTTAATTTGTGTTCTGCCAGAAAAACCAAAAACTCTAAAAATACTTTAGTGTCTTTCTCTGAATTTCTTTTCTGCTTATTGAGTCGTACCGAGGAGAAGACCATGATGAAAATGTTGAGTGGCTCTCATTTGTATTATTGTTGGTCTAACAAAGATCCCATATTCCCTTGTCTTCTCCTTTTGAATAAATTTTTTGCAGATCCCAGCTTAGTCCACGACACTCTTGCACTATTATCATTTTCAGATCATTCGGTCATGCAAGTGAAAGGCAATAATGACGATATTTGATGAACTGGCTGTGGTAGGGAGAAACAGGTATGAACTCAACTTGTTCTGTTTTTGTAAATATGTTTAACCTAGTATCCATGATTCAGCCTATTATGATCAAACATGTTTGCAATGACAATTAAATATTATAGTTTCTCATGCCATGCTCAAGTAGCTAGGAGTGGATAATGATTTATCTTGGATGTCAACCTTGCGTTAAAATGATTGTGATGTAGTATGATGATATGGTATCCTCCTCTGAATGTTCGAGTGGCTAGACTTGGCACATTTTCATGCATGTAGTTGAATCAAAACCAACATAGCCTCTATGATATTTATGTTCATGGTGTTCATGTCCTACTCATGCTAGTATTCAATGTTACTTATGCATAATGCATGTTCATGACCGTTTTCGCTCTCTAGCTGGCCGCTTCTCAACCTAATTGCTAGCCTTCGCCTGTACTAAGCGGAATACTGCTTGAGCATCAAAATCCTAAAACCCAAGTTATTCCAGAAGAGTCCACCATACTTACCTATATGCGGTATTACCCTGCAGTCCTAAGTAAATTTGCATGTGCCACCTCTAAAAACTTCAAATAAATATCCTTTTTGTGTGCCTGGATTGTTCATGGAGCGACATGAGGTAGTCAATATCTTCCACGCTAAGCGGGTTATTCTCATGATGAGTGTTTATTCACTCGTCCTTACACAAGAGGGGTTGTAATAGGGATTCCCAGTCATAAATTCAAATTGCAAATAATTAAACAAAACTCCCCCAGGATTGTTGTTGGTATGGACGGTACCCATGGATTCGGATCAGCCATGGAGTGTGTTTTTTGGTGGAGGGGGAGTAAACCATTACTTTTATCGCTTGGGAACCGCGACTAATGTGTTTAGCATGGAAGATACCGATAACTAATGGTCGCGAAGTAAACAAGAAGGGTGCATTTCTCAAAATTCCAATTACCCCTGTTTTAAAAACTTGAGCTCTTGCACCACTGCAAATCACTGCTTCCCACTGTGAAGGGACTATCTATTTACTTTTATGTTGTGTCATCAAGTTCACAAATAAGCGCCAGATCCTGAGAGCACTATTGTCATCCTCATGCATTGTGTGTAGCTAATGTTGGGTGCATCATGACTGGATCTTTTCTACCATGAATTACAATGTTTAGTCGCTGCTTGAACTTTGGAGGTGCTTTGCATTTTTGTTTTGCGGTCTCAGAAAGGGCTAGCGAGATACCACTATTGTCACATATATCATGGTTGTTTTCACAACGTGTTGTCATTTGAGATATCTTATTATTGCTCACTAGTTGATTATGCCATTGATATGAGTTAATGTAATTTTAGGAGTTATTGTCGACATGGTCAGTCATGATCTTGGTTGAAAACCTGGGTGCTACTTAAGCTTATTTATGTAAACAAGAGCAAAAGAGTTCGTCAAAGTTTTTCTTTTCCACTTTCAGTTTATCAACTGAATTGCTTGAGGATAAGCAAAGGTTTAAGCTTGGGGGAGTTGATACGTCTTCATCATATCTACTTTTCCTAACGATTTTCCTCTTGTTTTGGACTCTAATTTGCCTGATTTGAATGAAACTAACCCGGACTAATGCTGCTTTCAACAGAACTACCATGGTGTTGTTTTTGTGCAGAAATAAAAGTTCTCGGATTGGAACAAAACTTTGCGAGGATTTTTTATACAATAAAAGAGAATTACTGGAGCCAAGAACCACCGGAGGGGGGGCACCTGGGTGGGCACGACCCACCAGGGCGCCCCACCCCTCCTCGCGCGCCCAGGTGGGTTGTCCCCACCTGGTGGCCCCGCAGACCTCAACCCTAATACTATAAAATCACATTTTCGGAGAGAAAAAAATCAGGGAGGAAGAATTATCAAGTTTCACGAGACAGAGGCGCCGCCACCTCTAGTTCTTCATCGGGAGGCCAGATCTGGAGTCCGTTTGGGGCTCCGGAGAGGGGGATCTTCGATCTTCATCATCATCGACCCTTATCCATCGCCAATTCCATGATGCTCCCCATCGGGAGTGAGTAATTCCTTCGTAGTCTCGCTGGTCGGTGAGGAGTTGGATGAGATTCATCATGTAATCGAGTTAGTTTTGTTAGGGCTTGATCCCTAGTATCCATTATGTTCTGAGATTGATGTTGTTATGACTTTGCCAAGCTTAATTCTTGTCACTTTGGGACCGGGTGCCATGATTTTAGATCTGAACCATTTATGTTGTCCCCATTTGTAGGATCGAAAGTAGGTCTAGAAGGGGGGGGGGTGATTAGACTACTTGACCAAATAAAAATCTATCCTTTTGCCGATTTTAAGTCTTGGCAGATTTTAGCAACTTAGCACCAGTCAAGCAATCAACCTACACATGCAATTCTAAGAGTGTAGCAGCGGAATGTAAAACATTGCATATGAAGGTAAAGGGAGGGGTTTAGAAAGGCAAACGCAATGTAGACACGGATATTTTTGGCGTGGTTCCGATAGGTGGTGCTATCGTACATCCACGTTGATGGAGACTTCAACCCACGATTGGTAACGGTTGCGCAAGACCACGGAGGGATCCACCCACGAAGGGTCCACGAAGAAGCAACCTTGTCTATCCCACCATGGCCATCGCCTACGAAGGACTTGCCTCACTTGGGTAGATCTTCACAAAGTAGGCGATCTCCTTGCCCTTACAAAGTCCTTGGTTCAACTCCACAATCTTGACGGGGGCTCCCAACTGACACTAACCAATCTAGGAGACACCGCTCTCCAAAAGGTAATAGATGGTGTGTTGATGATGAACTCCTTGCTCTTGTGCTTCAAATGATAGTATCCTGAACACTCAACTCTCTCTCTCACAGATTTGGCTATGGTGGAAAGATGATTTGAGTGGAAAGCAACTTGGGGAGGGCTAGAGATCAAGATTCTTGTGGTTGGATTGGAATAGCCTCAACACATGAGTAGGCAGTTCTCTCTCAGAAAATCAATGCTGGAAGTGTAGGCACGTTCTGATGGCTCTCTCACTAATGGAGATGAGGGTGGAGGGGTATATATATCCTCCACACAAAATCTAACCATTACACACAAAAGAGCCAACTCGGTCAGACCGAATAGATGAACTCGGTGAGACCGATTCAGTTCAAAATATGAACGTTAGGTTTTTCGGTGGGACCGGCATGATCAACTCGGTGGGGCTGATGAGCTAGGGTTAGGGCATGACTTGATCTCTGTTTGACCGATTACTTCAACTCGCTGAGACCGATTTCAGTAACAAGCAAACAGAGAGTTGGTCTGGCAAACTCGGTGGGACCGATCGCTCGGTGATACCGAAATGTTACGAAAAGGAAACAGAGAGTTTGCACTGTGAACTCGGTGGGACCGATTGACCGAAACGTTACGAAGGGAAACAGAGAGTTTGCAGTCCCATCTCAGTGAGACCGAGATCCCTATCGGTGAGACCGAACTGATTAGGGTTTTTGGCTAAGGCTATGTCAAGTGAACTCGATGGCGCCGGATGAATCAAATCAGTGGGCCGAGTTTGACTTTAGGTTTAGGACATATTTGGATTTGAGAAAATGGTTGAGGGTTTTGGAGCATATCACTAAGCATTTGATCATGTAGACCATAAAGCAACACATCATCCCCTTTTAATAGTATTAGCTTTCCTATGGACTCAATGTGATCTTGGATCACTAAAATAGAAATGAACAGGCTTGAGCTTTTGCCAATATTTGTCCTTAGCATTTTGATGGGTCCACATCTCTAGTCCATGCCATACCAATCATTGAACTTTCTGAAATAATCATCTTGAAAGGATATTAGTTCAATGAGCTATATGTTGTTATGAATTACCAAAACCACCCAGGGATTAGTTGCACTTTCAAGATCCCCCTTTTTGGTAATTGATGACAACATATAGATCAAAGCTTCGAAAAATGATAATAAGAATGAAATGTACCATCGCTTTGAGAAGTATGTGATAAGCAAGAGCTCCCCCTAAATTTGTGCATTATTTATGATTTGCTATTGAATGCAAATGCACAATCGATTAGGATCATGGGTTACTCTTCCATGTCATATACATCTAGGTGGAGCGCTCAAAATGATAGAATATAAATAGCATACACTCATCACCAAGACAAATATGATTGATCATACACAAGAGATAAGATAGCATAATTCAAGCACATATAATATGATCAACCATATGATCATAAGAGTATCTCACACACAAGCACGAATATTGTAGCAAACACACGAGCAAAATGAGCAAGTAACTAGCAATATAGACAAATAAGAAGCAAGACACTGTCTCTCTCGAAGCCTATGATCTATACACTTTCTCCCCCTTTGGCAACAAGTTACCAAAAAGCTTGAAAATTCATAGTGCTATACGGCAGTCTAAGCACGATCTTCGGGAGCTCCGGAGTGCGAAGATGGCGTGGAGAGAACAACATCTGTAAAGACTTCAGCTGATGTCGGAGGAACTGGAGGGGTTGCCACTAGAGGGGAAATTGAGGTTGTGGCTGCAGGTGCTGAAGTTGTGGCCCTTGTGTCACTTACTCGCACTGCTGTAGACCTTTGTGCCCTAGGCACCCTCTGATAAGCATCTGTAGTAGATCTACCTCTCCTCTCCTCTGCTTCATCTTGGAGTTTCTCAACTACAGTCTGAATCTCTGTGACCTTCAAGTCTAGATCATAAAACTTAGTCTCAATGATTCTCTCAAGACTCTCCTGGTTTTGAGTCAGGGTGGTTAATCCTTTCTAAATCCTCACTGAGGCCTCAAGCAGATAGCTAAGCTGGTCCTGCTTGGTCTTGAGATTTGAAGCTGAGGCATCTGGAATTTTGGAAGCCTTTTCTGCCTTAGCCTTCTCTCTCTTCTCCTGAGCCTCTACAGAAGTAGGATACTGTGTTATCCTCAAAATCTGGCCTCAAGTGAAGGTGCTCTCTGTCTAGCAAATATGTGTACGTACCCACCTTGGAATTAATGAGCATCTGAATCTGTGGGGCATATCCACATGATCTTTTCTGGTTAGCTGCAGTCCTCTTAACAGTCTCAACTATCAGGGTCATCACCTTGAACTTTTCTGGCACATTAAACATGTGAAGCAAGTTGATTGAATGCCCTCTGATCATCCTGTCATCTCCAGACTTGGGCAATAAAGTGTGCCTCGGGATTGTGTTGATGGTTGACAGCCCTAAAAGAAGATAGTAAACTGAGCCAAACTTGTGTGTGTCCAAGGCATCATCTGGTATCTCCTTGTACATGTGTGCCATGGAGTTGTGGCCTTTCCTAGGCTTAGCATACACATCTGTATCATCATCAGCCTCTGTAGGAGCATGGATCATCTCAGCCCACTCAACAATAGAAGATTGGTACATTGTACCCTTTGTCATCCAGACAATCTTGGCATCTGGGTGGAAGTGAGCTGTGGAATAGAACTGCATCACCATCTCATCATTCCATTTGGTCAGTTTCTGACCCACAAAAGCATCAACTCCATTCATCCTGAAACTTTCATGAACTCCGGTAAAGTGATCTTCATTATCATCAATGTAAGTCCAATCAACCCATCTCATGTCACTGACTATGGGCTTCTTGTCCAGGAGGACAGTGTCATGGAAGTCCTGTTGTTCCTTACTATGGAACCTGTAGTCCACAATAGTCCTTCTCCTTGTATCATAAGGATCAGTTTGCCTCCATAGTCTGAGACCTGCATCTTTCCTTATCTTCATGTTTTTTGCAATGGGATGATTGTCATCATGATAAGGTATCTTGGGCTTGAGCTTTCTGAGCACTTGAGGCTCATCATCTTCCTGAACTTCAGGCACTGGGGCCTTGTTCTTCTCAGCAGCTGGGATGTTTCTTGTGCTTCTCTTGGGTGCAGATTTCTTAGGAGCTTGAGCAGAAGACTTGGGAGAGGTCTTGGGCTTGGAAGGAGCAACCCTTGACTTGACTGCATCTCCCACTACTTCAGGATGCTGCTAACGCGACACTACGATCAAAGACCTTCGACGAAACTGTGTGCGATGCAATAATCGCAAACGGTGGTGTAAAAAACCCGTCAAAAAAGGTGCAAAACGTTTGCGATGGAGGATGCATCAAACACAATTCAGATTTTAGTTGCGTGTGCGACGTAGGGCATACAGTTCAGTTCAATTAACTGTTTGCGATGAGGAGGAACAAAAGAAACGGGCAGCCCGATGAAGGTGTGTGCGATATACAACATACGGTTCACTCGGATGAACTATTTGTGATTAGGCAACACAAAAGAAATGGTGAGCCAGATCAAGGTGTGTGCGATATACGGCATGCGGTTCACTCGGATGAACTGTTTGCGTTGAGACAAGAGAACAAAAACGGTTCAACTGAACAAGATGTGTGTGATACGCGGCAAACAAGTCTGTAATCGGAAACGCGTGCGAAGACCGATAACAACACAGACGATTACTGCTAACAAGCCGTGTGTGTTGTGAGCAAACGATTGCTGGTATACAATTGTGATTGATTGATGAAAACATCACCGATGGGTTCCATTGTTTAGTCCGTGTGCGATGTGATTTTCTTTGTCCGCACAACATCTACACTCTGTCTACAGGACCTTATCATATATACTTAAAAAGACAGCATTGCATAACCGAATTAAGCATACAATTACACAAGTGACTACACACATAACATTTCCACACACCAAAGTAAGCAATTACATGCATACTAAAGTAGGAGAAACGAGGATCTAATCATCTACTTATTGTTGCGACGACGCTCGCCATTGCTCTGCTTCCGGTTGGATCCTTGGCTGTTTTGGGGAAGGAGGCACTTCCTCATGTCAACGATCCGCCTGTACATGTCATAGCTCGTGTACGCCTCCTTGGCCGCGTACACGACGTGAGCTTTGTCAAGTTTCTCCATCCAGGCCGAGTGCCAGGCACGCTTGTCCTTGTTGCACGAATCCTTCATGTCTCCGTAGTACGGGTTGATGATGGCCTCGGCAAGGTGAACCAGTGAGTCCTTCTCATGCTCCTTGCTGCCCCAGATCTTGTATTGGCCCTGGATGTCGACAAGATTCTGGCAGGCGATGCCCGAATTCTCGAGATCCTTTACATCATTGGTAATGTCCACCATAGCAAACATGTAGGGGGGCTGTTGACAAACCTCACGAAACACTCGCAAGGCCTTGTGGCCAGATAGTAGTGGTAGACGAGGACGTGGTGGCGCATGCACATCTGGGTGACGGCGACCTTGGGACGAGATCTGGCACGAGCGCGGGTGTACTCGAGGTCGAACCCGACCACCTTGTACTTCTCCTCGGCAAGCAACAACTCCATGATGTGGATGGAGTGCTCCACCCAGACCGGGTCGTTGGTGTACACCACCGAGAGGTCCATGCACCTTCTGTGGGTGTCCACCATGACACGCATTGTGAACTGCTTCTCGTCGTTGGCAGCCGCTCGGAGTGCCATTGGAGCCGTGCAGGATACCCTCTAAGAATTTCTCGTGGTGGGTGTGCTTCTTGCAGTGATGGGGCGCGATCGAAAGGTTGAAGAGACACAAGGGTTAAATGGCCGCTGTAATAAATGGGGGCCGGCCGGCTTGTAACCGTCACGTCTTGTCACGGCGTTCATAACGAAGGATTCTATTGCATGCTTGAGAACACCGCACCGCATACGTGGGCTCGAAGAGGGGGCAAATGTATCCTCGGTGAACCTATTCCCGCGTGTGACGCCCCCGACTCAATCGTACACTAATCATGCACCCAAACGTGTACGATCAGGATCAGGGACTCACGGGAAGATATCACAACACAACTCTAATAACATAAATAAGTCATACAAGCATCATAATACAAGCCAGGGGCCTCGAGGGCTCGTATACAAGTGCTCGATCATAGACGAGTCAGCGGAAGCAACAATATCGGAGTACAGACATAAGTTAAACAAGCTTGCCTTAAGAAGCCTAGCACAAACTAGGATACTAATCGAAAGAGGCCCAGGCCTCCTACCTGGGATCCTCCTAAACTACTCTTGGTCGTCGTCAGCAGCCTGCACGTAGTAGTAGGCACCTCCGGTGTAGTAGGAGTCATCTTCGACGGTGGCGTCTGGCTCCTGGGCTCCAGCATCTGGTTGTGACAACCAGGTAGAAGGGAAAGGGGGGAAAGAGGGAGAAAAGCAACCGTGAGTACTCATCCAAAGTACTCGCAAGCAAGGATCTACACTACATATGCATAGGTATTTGTGTAAAGAGGCAATATCAGTGGACTGAACTGTAGAATGCCAGAATAAGAGGGGGATAGCTAGTCCTGTCGAAGACTACGCTTCTGGCAGCCTCCATCTTGCAGCATGTAGAAGAGAGTAGATGGAATGTTCACCAAGTATCATCGCATAGCATAATCCTAACCCAATGATCCTCTCCTCGTCGACCTGTGAGAGAGCAACCACCGGGTGATATCTGGCACTTGGAAGGGTGTGTTTTATTAAGTATCCGGTTCTAGTTGTCATAAGGTCAAGGCACAACTCCGGGTCGTCCTTTTACCGAGGGACATGGCTATTCAAATAGATAAACTTCCTTGCAGGGGTGCACCACATTACCCAACACGCTCGATCCCATTTGGCCAGACACACTTTCCTGGGTAATGCCCGGCCTCGGAAGATCAACACGTCGCAGCCCTACCTGGGCACAACAGAGAGGTCAGCATGCCGGTCTAAATCCTATGGCGCAAGGGTCTGGGCCCATCGCCATTGCACGCCTGCACGTTGCGAGGGCGGCCGAAAGCAGACCTAGCCCCCTTAATACAAGCGCAGGCTTACGGTCCAATCCGGCGCGCGCCGCTCAGTCGCTGACGTCAAGAAGGCTTCGGCTGATACCACGACGTCGAGTGCCCATAACTGTTCCCGCGTAGTTGGTTAGTGCGTATAGGCCAGTGGCCAGACTCAGATCAAATACCAAGATCTCCTTAAGCGTGTTATTTTGAAGTAACTGCGAACGCCGACCAGGGCCAGGCCCACCTCTCTCCTAGGTGGTCTCAACCCGTCCTGTCGCTCCGCCACAGTAACAGTCGGGGGCCGTCGGGAACCCAGGCCCACCTTTACCGGGATGGAGCCACCTGCCTCTTCAGCCCCCATCTCTGAACAGTATCATAAGTAATGTAACAGTTTAGAGTATATAGCATATGCCCGTGATCATCTCCCGAAGTGATCACGGCCCAGTAGTATAGCATGGTAGACGGACAAGAGTGTAGGGCCACTGATGGAATACTAGCATCCTATAGTAATCATTTAGGATTGCAGGTAAGGGTTACAACTGTAGCAACAATGACAGGCTATGCAGCAGAATAGGATTAACCGAAAGCAGTAACATGCTACACTACTCTAATGCAAGAAGTAGAGAGAAGGAATAGGCGATATCTGGTGATCAAATGGGGGGGCTTGCCTAGAAGCTCAGCTGAGAAGGAGGGGTCGTCAACACCGTAGTCATACTGGGTAGCAGCGGCGTCGGTCTCGATGTCTACCGAGAGAAGAGGGGGAAGAAACAATAAATATAATGCAAACATATGCATGACGATGCATGACATGACAACGAGCGGTGCTAGACGTGCCCTAACACGGTAGGAGGTGATACCGGCGAAGGGGGGAAACATTCGGGAAAGTATCCCCGGTGTTTTGCGTTTTTCGGACAGATGAACTAGAGGGGGAAAGTTGCGAGTTCGATATGCTAGGGATGTGTGGCGGATGAACGGGCTGCGTATCCGGATTCGTCTCGTCGTTCTGAGCAACTTTCATGTACAAAGTTTTTCCATCCGAGCTACGGTTTATTTTATATTAATTTTAAAAGATTTAATCATTTTTAGAATTTATTTAATTATTTTAATCCAACATTATCCAGAATAGTGCTTGCTGACGTCAGCAGTCAACTGTGACCGTTGACTGGTTAAGCTGACGTGTGGGTCCCACATGTCATAGGCTGAAGACTAACTATTTGTTAACATTTAATTAGTAGGTTAATTAGAGTTAATTAGTTAACTAAACAGTGTCAATTAATTAATTCTTTTAATTAATTTTTTTAACAAACGTTCTGGGGCGCGAGGCCTACTTGTCATAGGCCCATGGCCTTAACGGGCGCTGGGTGCATGGGTGCCGGGCAGCGGGCGCACGGGCGCCAGCCGGAATGAGCGCCCGCCCAGGCCAACAGGGGGGAAACGGCGAGGCGGCGCCGGCCACCCCAACGGGCGGCCGCAGCTGCAGGGGAAGGAAGGGGGCCATGGCGCGGCCACGGCGCGGCCAGGTAGGGGCACCGGAGACGACAAGCGGCGCGTGCTGGGCGTCGGCCCGGCCTGTGTGGG